>NC_059372.1:5975287-6205287 GCF_019703515.2 Myxocyprinus asiaticus
TGCCCAGTCCCGATCTATTCAGCTTCCTTGCCCTCACAACCCTTAATGATGGGGCGGCCAAGGGCTATTCAGCAATCCCCCGGTGGATAAAGGCGCTCGCGGTGCACCTATGCCCGCAGAGCGCCGCCACCTGGCGCGGGTGCCCAAAGCATGTAGGTTTACATCGTCTCTGACAGCTAAGGCCTACGGTGCCGCTGGACAAGCCGCCTCTGCCCTGTACGCCATGGCTCTCCTGCAAGTCCGCCAAGGTGCTAAAGGAAATGCACAAGGGTAGTTCCGCCCCGGGATTGATGCAGGAACTGCGCTCAGCAACCGACCTCGCTCTCCAAGCGACGGAGGTCACGGCGCAGTCTCTCGGGTGGACAATGTCCACATTAGTGATCCAGGAGCGTCACCTTTGTCTCAACCTGGTCGAGATGGGTGAGGCCGACAGGACACAATTCCTTGCTGCCCCATCTCCCGGGCTGGCTTTTCGACGACACCGTCAAGGACTTTGCCCAGCAGTTCTCGCCGGTGGAGCAGTAGACGGAGGCTATCCGGCATATCCTGCCCCAGCGCGGCTCAAGATCCCGCACCCCGTCTACTCCTCACCAAGGGTGTCCCCCTGCGGTGACTGCACCGGCTCCGCCGCAGCCCGCCCCTTCGGCCCGGCCCTGGCATGGAGCCCACATGGCGAATTCCCCTGCAGGAAGGACCTTCTTTCTCAGGGACGGGGCACCATCTGGCACCCACGACCAGACCTCTGGAATCTCCATGTCTGGCCCCTGGAAGAGACCTGCGGTTGTAGACATGATCACTCAGGCTAGGGCCCCCTCTACGAGATGCCTGTATGCCTTTAAGTGGCGTCTGTTCGCTAAGTGGTGTTCTTCCCAACAGGAAGACCCCAGAGATGCGTAGTCTGATCAGTGCTTTCCTTCCTGCAGGAGAGGTTGGAAGGGAGGCTGTCCCCTTCCACCTTGACGGTGTACGTTGCCGCCATAGCAGCACACCATGACGCAGTCGACGGTAAATCCTTAGGGAAGCACGACCTGATCATCAGGTTCCTAAGAGGTGCCAGGAGGCTGAATCCCCCCAGACTGTGCCTCGTTCCCTCATCGGACCTCTCTGTAGTTCTTCAGGGTCTACAGAGAGCCCCTTTTGAGCCTTTGCAGTCAGCCGAGCTTAAGGCACTCTCCTTGAAGACTGCCCTCCTGACTGCGCTCACTTCCATCAAGAGGGTAGGAGACCTGCAAGCATTCTCTGTCAGCGAAACGTGCCTGTAGTTCGGTCCGGGCTACTCTCACATGATCCTGAGACCCCGATCGGGCTATGTGCCCAAGGTTCCCACGACCCCTTTTAGGGACCAGGTGGTGAACCTGCAAGCGCTGCCCCAGGCAGAGGCAGACCTAGTCCCTGCCCACTGGCTCACTGACGCCATAACTATGGCATATCACGCCCAGGACATACCGCCCTCGGTAGGGCTACGAGCCCAGTCTACCAGAGGTGTAGCAGCCTCCTGGGCCCTGGCCAGGGGTGCCTCTCTAACAGACATTTGCAGAGCAGCAGGCTGGGCAACACCCAATACCTTTGCAAGGTTCTACAACCTCTGGGTGGAACCGGTTTCATCCCAGGTAGTGGCATGCAATACAAGCGGATAAGCCCGGGATAGCCGGCTGGGTGTATCACTTGCACATAGCGCCTTCCACCTCCTTTTGAGCTGAAGATGTGCACCATTAATTCCCAGTAGTGTTCACAAGTTTTGTTCCCTGGTTGACTTCCTCCGAGCCCTGTGGCAGTCGAGTTTTCGGAGAGACTCGCTGTGGCCCAGTACACGTGCTAACTAAGAGCGCTGTTCTGGGGTAGGTGCTCCGCATGTGGTGGTTCCCTGTAAGGCTAACTCCATGCGATATATATCTTCCGCTAATGCGTTTCCTTGTTGGCAAACTGCGTCTTCCTTGGGCAGAGCCCCTCTGCCCCAGTCTCCATGTTCGTAGTAACTCCTCCCCCATTGGGTAGGATCTACCTTGAAGACTCTCCACATGGTCGGAAAGACCGTGTGACATATTCTTCCACTTAAATATCCCCCCCCTCTTTGGGCGAGGTGTGGTCTCCGCGGTGTCTTCCCCTTGGGAGGGACACCCCCCGACTAGACCTGGTGGCCCAGTCGGATAATCCCCCTTCTTTTTTAGGGAGTGGAAAAAGAGAAAGGGAAAAGAGGCAACGACTGGGTTAAGCCAGTCTCTATCTTTTGGGTAGTCGATTTGTCCCCAAAGGGCCATTCGACACTCATAATTATGTTGGGGGAGGTTACGTGTCGACCTGGTGTGCTGGCTATGAGGCACACAGTAGTCTGCCCACCACACACCTCCAGTTCACGTAACACAGTTCAGCCAATTGTGCCGTTTCATATAGGGACCCCTAGTGTCACTACATTGACACAACGTCGAGTGAGTGACAGATAGGGAGCGTCATGGTTACTTGTGTAACCTCCGTTCCCTGATGGAGGGAATGAGATGTTGTGTCCCTCCTGCCACAACGCTGAACTACCCGCTGAAATGGCCGGACCTTATATCGGCTCTTCAGCATAAAACCTGAATGAGTGGTTGCATACCAGCTCCTTTTATACCCGTATGTCCGGGGGAGTGGCATGCAAATACCACTCGCCAATTTTTATTGGCCTTTTATCAAAGACCAGAGGTGTCTCGGGCTCCCAAGAGTGACCCCTAGTGTCACTACATCGACACAACGTCTCGTTTCCTCCATCAGGGAACGGAGGTTACACAAGTAACCATGATGCTTTCTCTAGAAACTCATCAGTCAATCATTGTTTTGAGGAATGAAGGCTATACAATGCTTGAAATTGCCAAAAAACTGAAGATTTCATACAAAGGTGTACACTACAGTCTTCAAAGACAATGGACAACTGGCTCTAACAAAGACAGAAAGAGATGTGGAAGACCAGATGTACAACTAAACAAGAGGATAAGTACATCAGAGACTCTAGTTTGAGAAATAGACACCTCGCATGTCCTCAGCTGACAGCTTCATTGAATTCTACCCGCTCAACACCAGTTTCATGTACAACAGTAAAGAGAAGACTCAGGGGTGCAGGCCTTATGGGAAGAATTGCAAAGAAAAAGCCACTTTTAAAAACAGAAAAACAAAAAGAAAAGGTTAGAGTGAGCAAAGAAACACAGACATTGGACAACAGATAATTGGAAAAGAGTGTTATGTATGTTAACCCCATTGAGTTTTTGTGGGATCAGCTAGACTGTAAGGTGCGTGAGAAGTGCCCAACAAGACAGACACATCTATGGCAAGTGCTACAGGAAGCGTGGGGTGAAATGTCACCTGAGTATCTGGAAAAACTGACAGTTAGAATGCCAAGGATCTGCAAAGCTGTCATTGCTGCACATGGAGGATTTTTTGATGAGAAGTCTTTGAAGAAGTTTAAGAAGTTCTGGATTTTTTTTCAAGTTGTAATAGTAATTTTTCATGTTATTAATGTCCTACATTGTGATAAGTTGAATGCCACTTTGGTGAATAAAAGTACCAATTTCTTTCCATAAGAGCAAAATCTATACATTATTCCAGACTTTTGGTCACCAGTGTATGTATTTCTGTGGAGAAATATGTTTATTTAATGATTGACCTATAATCAGTTATCTTCTTTATTTAAAGTGTGTAAATTCTGCACCACTAGCGCCACCAAATGGAATTGCAAAAATAAACTTGTTTTCAAAACAGCTTTCTGAATACTTCCCCCATATGCCACTGGTAAAACAAAGAGATAATCCCGCCCCCAACTCATGCCGTTGGTTAAGTAATGTTGTTGGGGTGGGCCTAAGCGGGTCGCTCAAAACAAAAACACAGTGTTTACAGTTCGAGGTGTGGTGGGGTGAGCAAGAGACAGACACAGTGGGTGTGGCGTCAAGCCTCAGAGATGCATTTTTTGGAAACAATAATAAACGTAAAAGTGTCCAAAAGGGGTCATAAAGTGTCCAAGGGGAAACAGGGTTCATAATAAAAGGGGTAATATGGTATCCTCGCGGTGAATGGGGCTCCGTGAAAGGGGCGGGGCAGTGTTCATAGAAAAGCCCAGGTACGGGCTGGGTCATTCGGCTGCTCACGCTACCCTCCAAAGTCCACGGTATGTGGGGCGGCAGCGTCACTGGTGGCCTGTCTTCCCAGGCCCACGGCAAGCATGTGGGGTAGGCAGCCCGGCATCTAGCCCATCGGCGGCAACGTGAGCAGTTCACTCTTGGCAACTCACTACGCCGTCCGGGGGTCCAAAGAACGGGTCCGGCAGCATGTCCACTTGTCCGATCCCTCCCAGCTCTGGTCCTGGGCATGCGAGAATGCCAGTGTGTGCACACATGGAAATTTGAAGCCGGCTCCCCGAGAAGAGGTGCGCACTGCGTTTTAAAGACAGCGGTGATGAAGCATTATTCACATCGGGTGTGCTTTATTCACCACTGACCAAACGAGGCTTATTAATTATGCACCTCTTCTCGCTCTCCCGCCCAACTGGCTGAAGGGCGGCCCTAAGAGGCGGGGCGACGATGACAAGCCAGAGGGGTGGATCATTCCACCAGAGAGGACATTAACCTGTGAATAATTACTAATAGTTATCTCTGCATATTAAAAGGATAGTTCACCCAAAATAAAAATTCTCTCATCGTTTACTCACCCTCATGCCATCCCAGATGTGTAGGACTTTCGTTCTTCAGCAAAACACAAACAAAGACTTTTAGAAGAATATCTTAGCTGAGTGAATAGTGATCAGACATTTGTAGCTCGAAAAATCACATAAAGGAAACATAAATGTAATCCATATGACTCCAGTGGTTAAATCCAAATTTGAGTCCATTCAATAGAAATTAAGTTGAAACAATACTGTTTAAATAGCAAATCTGAGTTAAGTCTACTTGCATCTAGTTACCTAAACTTAAATAGTTAGATTAATTCTATATGATCACCAAGTTAAATGAATTTAAAGGAATAGTTCACCCTAAAATGAAAATTCTCTCATCATTTACTCACCCTCATGCCATCCCGGATGTATATGACTTTCTTTCTTCTGCAGAACACAAATGAAGATTTTTAGAAGAATTTATCAGCTCTTAAGAAATCCAGAAGACTCCTGTGGTTAAAGCAATGTCTTCAAAATATGATAGGTGTGGGTGAGAAACAGACCAATATTTAAATCCATTTGTACTATAATCTATAATCCATTTGTACTATATCTTCACTTTAACTTTCACATTCTTCTTATTGTGTTTTTGGTGATTCACATTCTTTATGCGTACGCCCCCAACTGGTCAGGGAGAAGCAAAAATGGACTTAAATATTGATCTGTTTCTCATCCACACCTATCATATAGCTTCTGAAGATATGGATTAAAACACTGGAGTATTATGGATTACTTTTATGCTACCCGGTGCTTTTTTGGCACCAATTCACTTGCATTGTGAGGACCTACAGAGCTGAGATATTCTTCTAAAAATCATAATTTGTAATCTGCTGAAGGAAGAAAGTCATAGACATCTGGGATGGAGTAAATGATGAGAGAATTTTCATTTTTGGGTGAACTATTCCTTTAATTACTCAGGTTTTGGAGACACCATTACTCAATTCAATTGAGGGAACAAGTTTACTCAATCAGTTGAATTGAGTCAACTCATTAGGGTCAACAACTGTCTTGCATGTCTATTATTGGTTGTATAGAGTACAGTGGATTACAGTAATCCAGAGCACACACTGAATGCACATTGAATTGAATCAGCACTTCTGAAAGTGCCCTACAGGTCTGCTCATCATGATGGACTCTAACGTTCTGTGTGTGTTTCTGCTGCTCTTAACACAAGGTACACGGTGTGTGCGAGTGTTTTATGAGGTGTTTGGTGGTCAATTCCAGGAACTTGACTGTCTTGTTATTTGGAATTTTGCAGGGACAGTAGCCTACTCTCAAAATAACAACCATGCTAGTTATTACCTTCTTTGAACTGAATTTGCAAGTTTTGAGGTATCGGCAAGAGTTTGAGCAGAGAACAGAGAGAAACAGCTAAGAAGTTTGATTCCTACCTCTATCCATATCTGTCTCATCATAATAATTGTCTTTATCTCTCTATCTCTGTCTATCTGATTTCTGGAACAGTCTTCATTGGCGTGAACACACAGGGGGTGAGTATAAGTGTCAGCATGCTTGTGTGTGTTTGTGTATATGTGATACTAGTGTGTGTGTGTGTGTGTGTGTGTGTGTGTGTGTGTGTGTGTGTGTCAGGAGTCAGAGATTCCGTGGTCTTATAAAGATGAAGATGATGCGAGTGTGAAGGCAGTGAAGGAGATTCAGACACCGACGGACTGTAGCTGTGACTGTCAGGCAACTCGACCCACTGGAACACCAGCGACCTGGACCACCATCAGCACCACAGCATCCACACACAGCAGATACCTCGAATGCATGCCAGGTTAGTGAGTCCGTGTGTTGTGCAGTTACATGGCAAAGACAAGCAAGGTCATGCCAAACGGAGATTGTGCACTTGGCAGTCAGTCTGAGTGTGTGTGTCACTGCCACCTTCAGAAAAGTCCACACTAACTGATTCAGGGCATGTTGCCAAGAGGCTTAAGAGTGATTACGTGAGTAACGATCATCCATGACGCATCAGCTAATACAAATGACACATGAGTGTCACGTGACCTCAGTCTGCCACAAGAGAAATGGACATTATGTTTGAAAATATTAAAATACAAGGAAAAGGAGAGCAACAAGGGCTGTCTTTACGAGAAAATGAAAGACAAACAATGTTGGGTAAGTTACTTAAAAGTAATTAATTACTAACTACTAGTTACATCTACAGTGTATTTAGATTACTGTACTAATTACTCTGTCTGAAAAGTAACTGCATTACTTATTACTAATTACTTTCTAAAACCCTCATCAACCTCGACCAGATGAAAAATACAAGGATAGACATTAAAATGTTCTTTTAATTCTTTCAAATAATTCATATAAAATCAAATAAATTATTCGTGAACTGGCCAAAGAATTTAAGGGGGCAGCGTTAAATTAGAAAACATACATTTTAACATTAGATGTTAAATTTCGATTTTTCAATTCACTATTGTTTTATATAGAATTGTTTTATAGTCTATAAATTATTTAACACAATTACAGTAACTGTAATTAAATTACTGATAAATTAAGAGTAATCCCTTACTTTACTTTTTTTCAATGAAAATTTTATTTAATTACTTAGTAATGCATTACACCCAACACTGGAGACAAACTGAGTGAGTAACAAAGAACGTCTGGGAAATTACAGAGAGAAACCAATGTGATTGTACAGTATGCCAGTAGAATATTTCATTACTATTTCAGAAATGTGTGATGCCCAGAATACAGTGCCTGAAATAGGGGCAGTTTTTCCTGCATCACTGCAAATGTAATATGATTGTTTGATGGGAATGCTGCTCCAGGACCAACCAATCCTTGTTGTTGAGTATCCAAGTAATTAAATAAAATATTTGATATTAAAGGTTAACTAGATAGGTATAGTTAAACTTTGATGTTGGTTTCACAAAGCCTTTTTGGGGGTTTTTGAATTTTGAAGTTTGATGGATATACAGTACAGTAATGGCCACATACACCAAAGTTCTTCGTTCTTTACTCTGAGCCAAAAAAAAGTTTGAATATATAGATCTTGTTCACAGTAGCACCATCTTTGATTTTTGATGGGAATGAAAACAAGGCTGATGTACAGTCTCTTCAATTACATGCACTGTATAAAGCAATCAAAAAGCTCCTAGATCACATCTGATTGTCCACAACTCATGTTGTCTGGAGTTTTTGTCTACTGAAATTTCTTGGAAAGATATTTTTTTGATAAGTTTCTTCAGAGTAACGATCCAAAAACACTTTAAACAACTGTTCACTCCATTGAAGAGACTGTATTCTAACCCTTTGTTGTCATTCCCATCCAAATTCAAAGATGATGCTTCTGTGAATAAGGTCTATACTGTTTGCATAACATTTAGGGGAGACGTTTAGAGGAGCATGAGGATGTGTAACGGTAGCCAGCTGGTAGGTGTGCAGTGTGTAAACCTCACTCCCCTGGCCTCAAGAGGCGCATTAACGACTGATGCTAGAGGCTGTAGCCTTTAGCCTCCTTGTTAGCATGCCCACCTCCCATGGCGAAAACCCCGGTTCGAATCCCGCTCGTAGTGGGTCAAGCAGGACCGGTAACAGATGCATAAGACTACATGTAAAACCTAAATGGAGTTTTATAAACAATGTTCGGGAGGAGCAAGGTAATTTAATCTGATCAATCACATCGCTAGAGTAAGCGTATATAAACAGCCACTTACCTCTACATGACATTGAGTCCTCCGGCATTCGGCCCCACCCATTCCCCATGAACAGACCCATGCAGTGATTCGGATCATCGGATGCAACTTCGCTGCAAAGCATTCGCCTTCACCAGAACAGCTCTTCCATCCAAATAATCTCGTTATTCAACAGAAGCTACCACAGCAGCTCATTTGTTTTTTTTGCAGTATTGACCGCCACCACGTTAAGTGTTCTATTTTTACTCCGTCTTTCTTTCTATGTTCTATCTGCAGAAGCAGTTTATAGCGTGAAGTTGCTTCCGCAAACTGGCTGCTTCGACACTGTATACATGCCAAACAGCTCTCTACGACTGCTCATATGTTCTCTTATCTAAACTTTCCACCCAGAGTGGTCCTGCCTCCGTGAACGGGTGCTGCTTCGGCTTCATGCCACTCGAATTCAATCCCAGATTCATTTGAACGTGAGGGAAACAAAAGACTAACTATTTAATTCAATCATCATTCCAACGCTCCCCAGCATTTCAGTCTGGTTCTCCCACACAGCTGATTCCTGTCAGCCTCATTACCTCGCCACACAGCTCATTTAGGGCAAAATCCATTCAGCGATTCTGTTCATCATCTTCTAACAAGAATATCACGATTGTTCTCCCTTCAAATTGCCCTTCGGAGTGTGATTTATTCCATTCGGACAGGGGCAATCATGCAACAGCGAACTACTTCCAGTCGACCGATACTCTAATTGCAACTTCTTTTCAAACCAATGCAGACATTTTCGCTGCCACACAGCACTCGCTCTGACCAATCCACAGCACACTGCAGTTTTACACAGCCACTGTCTGAATAAACATGAGCCGAATTCGCTCCGCAAGAGGCGGATCACGCGCCGTGTCCCAACTCATTCATAATCATTCTGCAAACTCATCTCGCCTCTCCGCATTTGAGCTCGCCTCACCGTGCAGCCCCGATAACACGAAGCACTGTTACAAACTTCCACTTATCCCTACACTATAACATGACTTTCCCTCCTCCCGTCAGGACAAATGCTTCGCGCAGGTAAAATCAATCTATTATTTTATTTTACAGACAGTCTTCTCTACTTTTGTCCAAATCATTGGATTACAAACTTTAATTTACAAGCTTGACCATGCAACTTAAATTCTGCATGATTTTAAAAACATTCAACAATCCGTCATAATTTTACACTCTACTCAAGTTTAAAGTAATAGGTTAAATTGACACCAAACGATTCAGCTTGGCACCTTGCTTTATACTCTAATATTACAGTTTATCTGTAGAATTAAACAAGTCAGTATAAACAAGTAGTTTTATCCACCACACTATCCGCAAACGGTGCTCTTATAGTATCTATTCAGTCCAACTCTTAGGCACAAACTCCTATGATTTCATATGTCCTCATCAAAACGAGAAGAGTCACCCTGTGCCAACAATACAGATTATGTTGGAAAACAATCTACAAGCTCCAAACCATACGTTTAAGTTAATAAACATCAGACTACGGTATTCATCTGGGCACTCAGTTTCAGGAGCCTTCTAATTTCATGACAAACCAATTATAAATGACGTTGTTCATATGCACACGCAAGCATGTTTCCTGACATTGTTTCCTCATATGCTCCTGACATTTAATCTAGCAAACAATTACGTAGGTGTCACAGACGCTACGTTTACCATGTTATCATGTTTTCTATTGGCTCAACACATCCCTAAGCAGCACAAACATGCTGTCCAGGTGCCGCAACTGTGGCGTCTTTTGCTGTGTGACTAAACCTCTCACTACATCACAAACAGTGAAATGCACTGTCCAGGTTCCACAACTGCGGCATCCTTCGGCCATACGACTACACCTTCCACACACCACAAATAGTGCAATGCACTGTCCATGCGCCACAACTGAGGCGTCTTTTGGGCCATGCGAAAAACTCCCACTACACTGCAAACAGCGCACGTGCTGTCCAAGCACCGCAACTGCACCATCTTTCAGGCCGTGCGACCAAACCTCCTACTGCACTGCAAACAGTGCAAATAGGCTGTTCAAGCACTGTAACCATGGCATCTTTAGGGCCATACGACAAACTCCCACTACATGGAAAACAGCGCAAACATGCCATCCAAGCACCGCAACCGTTCACGTGCCACAAACGTGGCACATTTTTCAGACCATGTGTCTCAGCCTCCATGGCTCCATAACCCATATTATACCAGATGAACCATCACCCACCTAGCAACTGACAACAGTAGGGCTGTTTCAGGTCTTCCCTAAACAGTTCACCATAAGCCTGCATCTCTGCATCAATCAATTTCATTCGAACATAACCTACCAAACGCCCTCACGGCAAATGCCATGCTCAAACCATTCGTACCGCAGAGAGAGTTCTTACTTATTTGCAGCGTAAACTTTTCACAAGAAAACATGGCCTCCTCCTGTTAAGGTGAGTCCGCACTTGAGGATTCATCCCGTTCATCCTACCATCATATGCCATGCAGGCCCACACCTGCTGATCCAGCCGCTTGCAGCTTTGAGCGAGCTCAGTAAATTCAGCATAAACATTCTCACACAAATCGTATACTTTCCCATTGAACACTTTATGGTCCCACGCCTGAGGATTCAGCCTGCTCATATCACAAATGCCCATGCAAGCATGTATCCTGACATTGCCACACATATGTTCAAGATGCCTTAGTTTTTGGATGCAACCTATTCTCTCTGCCCCTTCCTATCCATTGTTCACTCCAGCGGATTCACACGTGAGGCTGCCTCCACTGGAGAACCCCGCTCAAGACCCAATGCCCTCTTCACTTTATTCCCCTCCCTTCTAACATTTTATTCTCTCCTACTCTGGAGAGTAACCATAAAACCATATTGCTGATTCTTTCTCGTTTTTTTCTTTCAGAGATCCAGAGCCTTTTCCCTTGAAGCGAACTCGACACCAACCCCAGTTCCTCCCCATTCAGAACTGAAATTCCTAGAAATCACCCTTTCAAACTCCTTCTCCATGCCCACCAGGACTCCATTCTTCAAGTCATTTCCCCCCAAACCCTACAAACATATCGGACAGCTTGGAAATTCTTAAAAGATTTCCACCTAAATTACAATCAGTCATTTCCCGATTTTTCTCTACTCTCTGTATACTCCTCCAACTCACAACTCAACAAAACCAAAAACCATCACCCCGGTACTATTAAAGGGTACCTAAGCGGCATCCTTTTCTTCCACAAATGAATTTTTCAGAAAAAATTCCCCCACAATAAGCCATCCCCAGATCTCACTCCTCGTCAAGAGCATTCACAAATCCCAACCCACCAGAATCGATACCAGATTACTACTTACTATCGACCTACTAACACATTGACTAAACACTCTCTGTCAGGGCTACATTTCTATAAACACCCTCAAAATACTAGACGCCATGTTTATCCTTGCCTTCTCCATCGCTTCAAACTCACCACTACAACAAAATTCGACCAAGAATCCATCCCACCATTTCAGACCTCCACATCCTAGACAACAACACAATCAGATACTTCTTCAAACAAAGCAAACAGACCAAACCAAAAGAGGGCACCCGATTTTTATTTTTAACCTTCCTACTCCCATCCAGCCCTTCCAATCGATAGCCCACTATCTACATTACAGAGGATCCCAAAAAAAAAAAAACTCTAGATCCCCTATTCATAGATGACAAAATTAAGCAGTATCCCGATTCTGGTTCCAAAAATACCTGAAGTCCATCCTGCTCGATTCCGGCATCTCAGATAAACTATACTCAAGAAATTCCTTTTGCATCGGCGCCGCAACCACAGCAGCCCACAAAGGCCTGCCTGAACACCTAACATGATAACTGAGCCGCTGGTCATCTGACGCATATCTCTGCTACATCCTCATCAACCATCTTTATATCAGGAAAGCACATCGAGCCCTAATGAACTAATCACAAACATTTACATTCGGGGTCAGGGGGATGCTTGCTTCATCTTCGTCTTTCCAATAGGCCGGCCCCACCATTCGGACGCAGCTGGGGTCCACCCCGGCCAGTCCGGAAGCCCCCTGTCCCACAACGCAGGATGGGCCCGCCTTAGGCACTCAAGGGCTCTCCCATTCGAATCGCAGTGGGGATTCTCCCACTCGAATGCAGTGCGAGCTAACTCACGTTTATTTGTATTGTGGGCTCCCCCGTTCGAAGTGCAGCGAGTGAGGGTCCCCCATTGCCAGGAGGAGAGGCTGAGGTCATTCTGAGCACCTAGGATTCACACCTGCACTCAAGGCGATCTACCCAAGGCTGAGGTCATTCTGAGCAGCTAGGATTCACGCCTCTGCTCGGGCGGGTCAGACTCCTCCAGCGCAATACATCAAGGGTTCTCCTGTTCAAACCGCAGCGAGGGTTCTCCCATTCCGAATGCGGAGTAAGCCATTCTCGTATATTTGTATCGTGGGCTCTCCCATTCGAAGCTCGGAGGACTCTACCAGTCAAATGCAGCAAGAGCCCCCGTTCGATCGTAGGTTGGGCTCACCTGCTTGAGCGGCCACAGTGCCCCTTCCTTCGGGGTTCACCCATTCGCTGCACGGGCCCATCCGTTGAACTCACCATGCCTGGAGGGAGACTTAAGGTTGGTCCGGGAGGCTAGGATTCACACCTCCATCTGCTTTAGGGTGTAATGATCCCTCCAGCACTTTTCAGCTCTCACAGAGCTAATTTCCATGCGGCCACCACTGTCTCTTCAGTGCTTCCGCCTATTTTCATTTTCCATCTCTACCTATTCTACACCTCCCACTTTCATATCCCCCGAGCGCACCCTGGTACGAGGCTGCCTCCACTAGCAGCCCCCGCTCATTCTATCATACTTTGGCACCTCTGCCCACCTCTCACAGGGCTCAGCAATCGTCTCCTCCTCCCTAAATTTCATTTAATCGTTTCACGCTCTTTTTTTGGGGGGGGTACAAGATTCACCATAAAATACTTTGTCTCATCTCAAATACAAGGCTCTGTAGACAACAGCTCACTGTCCCATTTTCTGGCATCTTTTGGGGGGTATTCCTGCTAATGTCAAGCCTCAAGCCCTGAGCCCTGAGCCCAGGACAGTGGGCCATAAACGTTTTACACTATCCTCTAAGCAGGATTACATTAACTTCCAAACTACTGAAATTGAGTTTTATAAACAAGGTTCGGGAGGAGCAAGGTAATTTAATCTGACCAATCACATCGCTAGAGTAAGCGTATATAAACAGTCGCTTACCTCTACATGGCGTCGATTATTCCGGCATCACTCCACCTCCCCTTTCTCCTCCTATCAATTTATTAATAACTGCATTCATGGCACTAATGCGCTAACATGCTATATGCGGCATTAATTATAAAAGAGTGTTAATGTTGAGAATACAAAAAGGATGATAAGAAGCATATATCACTTTGTGCAGATGTGTGAATGGCTTTCTGCTGCAGATGGCACATGAGTGAAGCAGCATATCAAACAACTGAGTGAATAGGCACTTAAGAGTATTTAAGTAGACTCATTTTAAAAAACTGGAAAATGTCTCTATGCGAACTATCATAAAGATGCTGTTTGCACCAGCTCGCTAATTACTGCACACCGGTGTGTTCATGTTGAGTGATCTAAACTGACTGAAAAATGTAAGCAGAATTTGATGCCTCAAGCAGGTGGAGCTCTAGGTCACACCTACTGATGACTAGTGTTTAGCAGCCGGTCCAAAGTTTTCCTAAAATTTTGCACTGTCGGGCTGTTACGAACCACCGAAATGAAAACAAAAACACCTTCATTTTGGCCAGATTTTGTTCGAAATTACACCACACCTGTTTGTTCTCTGATTTCATATGAAGTATACTGGGGCCTTAAAGGGATAGTTCACCCAAAAATGAAAATTCTCTCATTATTCACTTACTCTGATGCCATCCCAGATTTGCAAGCCTGTCTTTCTCCAGCAGAACACAAATTAAGATTTTAAGAAGAAGATAGAGCTCTGTCAAGTCAAGTCATTTTTAATTGTATAGCGCCTTTCACAACACACATCGTTTCAAAGCAGCTTTGCAGAAGACCATGCATTAACAGAAAATCAAACTGTAATATCTATAATGTCTTAGAGTCATCATTGTGTAGTTTGATAAAATACAATTGTGAATTGTGTTTATAAATAAGTAATTAATCCTTACAATTAAATAATAATTGTATTTTTAACCCCAGTGATCAAGCCAAAGGTGACAGTGGCAAGGAACACAAAACTCCATAAGATGTTGGTTAATGGAGAAAAATACTCTTGGGAGAAACCAGACTCACTCTGGGTGCCAGTTCCCCTCTGGTTAACATCATCAATTTAATGCCAATATTACTTATGTATAGTGCAAGTCATGGTTTAAAATGATTAAACTAAGTAAGTGTTAAGGGTCAGTGTTTAAAACAAAGATTTTGTATGAATTGTAAGATTAATGACTAATGTCTTTGAAGTCCATCCTGGATTAACTGCAGAAGTTCACATAGATGCAATTGTCCTTGTTAGTTGGCTGATGAAGGGTTTTGTTGGCAATTAATTGATAGTCTATGTATTCCATTTCAAGAGTCTAGTCTATTATTAGACCGAGGTGATGCAGGCGGCGATCAGTTAGGTGCATCACAGTTCAACCTGGCTGGTAATTTTGGTGAAGTCTATCCTAAGTCCAAGGTTCAGGCAACGGCATATGAAGTATCCCATGTCTTATGGTTGGAGTTGGCATCAGCTCATCCTCTGAAGTCCATCGTAATAGACTGAAGTGATGTTTGGCTGGCACCGGCTGCTATTAGTCATCATCAAACAGCGACACGTAGCAGTGGAGTCCAACACGAAGCAGGAATGGAACTGGATCCAGACGGTTCTGGTGACCTCAGGATAGGAGTCTCGAGGTTGAGACAGGGAAACAAATAAAATAATATTAGAATAGATGCCATTCAATTTATTGCAGAGTTATAGATCATGATCACTGTTTCTGGTTCAGGCAGACCTAACTAAAGCAGCCTAATTGTGAGTAAATTAGGTGTATGCCTGGCTAAATAGATGAGTCTTTAGTCTAGACTTAAACTGAGTGAGTGTGTCTGCATCTTGAACAGTGTTAGGGAGACTATTCCATAGTTTAGGAGCCAAATATGAAAAGGATCTACCACCTTTTGTGGATTTTGATATTCTAGGAACTATTAACAGGCCAGAATTTTGCGATTATAATGAACGTGATGGAATATAGTGTGGTAGAAGGTCACTTAAGTACTGCGGAGCTAGACCATTCAAAGGTTTGTACGTAGTTAACAGAATTTATAAATTAATACGAAACTTAACAGGTAGCCATGTAACGATGATAAGATGGGGCTAATATGATCATATTTCTTGGTTCTCGTCAGCACTCTGGCTGCTGCATTTTGAACCAATTGAAGTTTATTTCAATTGGACATCCTCCCAGTAATGCATTACAATAATCTAGTCTTGAGGTCATGAACGCATGAAATAGTTTTTCAGCATCAACAACAGAGAGCATGTGTCGTAATTTAGAAATATTTCTTAGGTGGAAGAATGCTGTTCTACAAACATTGGTAATTTGATTTTCAAAGGACAGATTGGTATCAAATATAACACCTAAGTTCTTCGCTGTTGAAGATGATGTAACAGTACATCCATCGAGAGTCAAATTATATTTTAGCAGCTTATTTTTAGAGGTTTTTGGTCCAATAATTAGCACCTCTGTTTTGTCAGAATTGAGTAGAAGGACATTTCTGGCCATCCAATTTTTTATTTCATCGATACACTCTGCTAATTTGGAGAATTTTGAAATCTCATCAGGTTTTGAAGAAATATAAAGTTTGGTATCGTTGGCATAACACTGGAAACTTATTCCAAGATTCCTGATAATATCTCCCAGGGGAAGCATATACAAGGAGAAAAGAAGAGGCCCAAAAACTGATCCCTGTGGCACTCCATACTTTACTTTTGTTTGGTTTGACAATTCCTCATTTACATAGACAAAGTGTTAGCGGTCTGCTAAATAGGACCTAAACCATGCTAATGCAACTCCACAAATGCCAACATAATTCTCTAGCCTATTCAAGAGAATGTTGTGATCTATCATGTCAAATGCAACACTAAGATCTAAAAGCAATAGAAGTGAAATGCAGTCGCGATCAGATGTTAAGGGCAAGTCATTTGTAACTCTGATAAGTGCAGTCTCTGTACTGCGATGAGGCCTAAATCCTGACTGAAATTGTTCATATATACTATTTCCCTGTAGAAATGAACATATTTGGGAGGATACTACCTTTTCTAGTATTTTTGACATAAATGGGAGATTTGAAATCAGTCTATAATTAGCCAGTTCTCCAGGATCAAGTTGTGGCTTCTTAATAAGTGGTTTGATAGCTGCCATTTTAAAGTTTCTTGGGACATGTCCTAAGGATAGTGAGGAGTTAATAATATTAAGAGGAGGTTCTGAGATTACAGGGAATACCTCTTTTAAGAGCTTGGATGGTATTGGATCTAACAAACATGGTGTGGCTTTTGATGTTTCGATAAGTTTTGTTAGCTCTTCATGACCTGTGACAGTGAAGGACTGAAGATGCACGTGAGGAAAATTATGAGACACTTTTTTCTGAGGTGCTATGACAGATGATTGCATAATTCCAATTTTATTTCTGATTATTTCAATTTTATCAGTAAAGAAATTCATGAAGTCATTATTCTTGTGCTGCGACAGAATATCTGGTTCTGTTGAGGCTTTATTTCTAACCAATTTAGCCACAGTGTACTGAATAAACACCTAGGATTATTGTGGTTATTTTCTATGAGTTTGCTCAAATATGCTGACATGGCAGCTTTTAGTGCCTGTCTGTAGCTACAGACACTATCCTCCATGCACCGCGAAATAACTCTAATTTTCTATTCTTCCACTTGCGTTCCATTTTCCGAGCAGCTCTCTTGAGAGCATGAGTGTGATCATTGTACCATGGTGCAGGGCTTTTTCTTTAATTTTCTTTAATCGAAGGGGGGCGACACTATCAAGAGTGCTAGGGATGACTGTATTTATATTTTATGTTATTTCATCAAGTTCTTCTAGACTTCGGGGCTTACTGAGTGTATGAGATAGATCAGGAAGATTATTAGTGAAAGATCTTCTATCTTTAGTGGGCGAAAGAATAGTTCTACCTGAACGATAGCGTGGTGTAGATTGAGTAACATTAGCTGATCACAGCATACAAGAGACGAGGTAATGATCCGAGATGTCATCGCTCTAAGGCAGAATTTCTATATTATCAACATCAACTCCATTTGACAGAATTACATCTAGCATATGATTATGGTGATGAGTTGTTCCTGTTACATTTTGTCTGACTCCAAGTGAGTTGAGAATATCGATAAATGCTAATCCCAATGTGTCATTTTCATTATCTATGTGAATTTTGAAGTCACCAACAATTAAAGCTCTATCTACAGTAACTACAAGATCAGATAAAAAATGTGCAAATTCACCAAGGAAATCAGAATAAGGCCCGGGTGATCTATATACTGTACGTTTTTTTTATTTATATTTGACGGTGTCACATTAAGCATTATTAGCTCAAATATCCTGTCCTCTGAGTAACACCAAAAACTTCACTGTAAATTGTAGCAACACCTCCTCCTCGACCTTTCAGATGAGGCTCATGTTTATAACAATAACCTGGGGGAGTAGATTCATTTAAACTAATATATTCATCCGGTTTAAGCCAAGTTTCAATCAGAGCGCATCCAAACTATGATCTGTAATAATTTCATTTACAATTAGTGCTTTAGTAGAAATAGATCTAATGTTTAGTAGCCCTGTCTTTATATGATGTTTATCTTTAATTTGTTTGTTTTGTTCAAGTTTGACCTTAATAAAAATTTTTCTAAATGATTTAGTGAGGGTTTTGTGTTTGGTAGTTCAGGGAACAGACACAGTCTCTATATGATATCTAGGTGATACAGTCTCTATATGTTGTAGTTTATGTGACCTGTGTGACGTCTCAAGGCAGCTAGCAGACATTCAGATTAACCAGTTTGTCTGCTTCCTGACCTGGGCCCCAGTTAGTCAAATACTATCATTATTAAGACTATGAGCCAAATTACTAGAGAGGAGAGCAGCACCTCTCCTGGAGGGATAGAATTCGTCTCTCTTTAGCAGGTCAGGTCTACCCCAAAAACTCTTCCAATTGTCTATAAATCCTATTCTATTCTCCAGACACCACTCAGACATCCAGCCATTCAGTGACACTAATCTACTATAAACCTCATCACCACAATGAGCAGGGAGGGGCCCAGAGCATATTACAGTGTCTGACATAATTTTTGCAAATTCACACACCTCTTTAACATTATCTCTAGTGATTTCCGACTGGCGAATCCAGACATCAATAGCGCCAACATGAATAACAATTTTAGAAAATCTATGTTTAGCGTTAGCCAGGACTTCTAAATTTGATTTGATGTCAGACGCTCTGGCACCTGAAATGCATTTAACAATAGTGTCTGGAGACTCTATTTCCACATTCCTTACAATAGAATCACTAATAACAAGGGCTCTTTCAACATGATTCTCAGTGGGTGCATCACTGAGTGGGGAGAATCGATTGGAAACCCTAACAGGAACGGGAGAGTGGTGTCGCTTTGCTGAGCGAGTATGTCGCCGAGATGTCACCCAAACGCCCTGCTGCGGGGGCTCTACAGCCGGAACCAAAGTGTGTGTGTTGCTCTCTGTACTGCCCACATCCGAAACAGTATCTACTGGCTTCTCTTTCCCACTGACCTCCAATAGCGTTCAGATGCGTGTCTCTAACTCATTAACCTTCTCCATCAGCCTGACTAATTCCTTACATTTATCACATGTGAATCCCTCACTGCTGATGGAAGAGGATATTGTAAACATGTGACATGCAATGCAGGAAGAAATAACATGAGTGTATGCCATGACTTACCGCAGTTGTTTGTTGTTGTTCGTTGCACGGATGCAATAATCCGTGTAACACAGAGGAGAAAAATGGTTGCGCGCTGTAAAATGCACGCAGTTGAATCGCGATAAGAGAATAATGAGGGGGGAAACCTGATGTGCGCAGATGTTAAGGATTAAAGGCTGAAAACAGATAGATAAGCGATGCTAAAAAAGCTAGCAGCAACAGGTAAAATACACACAGATGAAAGTACAAAAGCGGGAAAAACCCGAAACGCGCTAAAATGACAAAGGATAAAAAGATGAACGTATGAGAATAAGAATATGCAATGCTAAGCAGGCTACAAACACTCGTGCAGCATGCCGTCAGCAACAGGAACAGGAAGTCCAGTGACGTGTCACACAACTCCAGTCTGTCAGGTCCTTATAAAGGAAATACATGGGCCAGCACTTTGACAGTCCAAAAGTCATATTTAGGCAGCATAAAAGTAATCCACAAGACTCCAGTCAATCAATTAATGTCTTCTGCAGCGAATCGATAGGTTTAAGTAAGAAACAAGTCGATAATTAAAACGTATGACTTTTGGACCGTCAAAGTGTTGGCACCCGTTTACTTCCATTATAAGGACCTGACAGCTCTGTCGTCTTCTAAAAATCTTAATTTGTGTTCTGCTAAAGAAAGAAAGTCATACACATCTGGGATGGCACCAGGTTAAGTGAATAATGAGAGAACTGTTTTTGGGGGTGTACTATTCCTTTAAGACAAACAGCCAGTTAGCAAGATAGTCAGACAGCCTGTCACATAGTCAGATAGATAGACAAAGAGAGAGAGAGAGAGATACATAAAGCAGATTAAAGGCTTTTTGTGGGTTTGTTTACATTTGAATTTTTGACAGTTGGAGTTTGAAATAATGAGCATTCCGTTGGCCTATTTGAACATTCCGTAAATGTAAGTCTGAAATTTTTCAGATTTTTGATCATCCACTGTGACAGACTGTCACATAAATAGCCAGATAAACTGTCAGATACAGTGGGTGTGTGGGTGGGTGGGTGGGTGGATGGATGGATGGATGGATGGATAGAGATTTACATTTGAATTTTTGACAGTTGGAGTTTGAATTAACGAGCATTCCGTTGGCCTATTTGAAAATTCAAACACATGGAAGTATATGGGATTTTTCCAGATTTTTGATCGTTCGTTGTGCAAAAACCGTAAGTCTGATCAGTTAGAAAAGAATTTGCACACTATTCCAGAACAGTCTGAAGGTCTGTACCAACTACCAAGTTTGGTGGATTTAGCTTAAAAGCTCTAGGAGGCGTTAAATGTTAAACATTTTGGTCTTGGTTTAGGGATTAAAAAATAAATGAATGAAACGAAGTTTGTAGAATATCAGCATGCTGGCTCTGTCAAGCCAACATAATAAAAAATGATAACCAAAGCCTAGCCCTAAAATCAATGTGCAATGATTGGTTTATAGAAATGTTGATCCAGAACGAACAAAGGGCATCCTACTTGTACTCTACTCGTGTAAATCATGTTATGCACTGGGCACATTTTGCACAGCACAGTTGGAATAGATGATCTGATGTTGTCATGTTCCTCTTCTCCCATCAGAGTGTCCATACCACAAACCACTGGGGTTTGAGTCTGGAGCGGTGCTGTCGGAACAGTTCAGCTGTTCTAACCAGGAGCAGTATGTGGGCTGGTTCTCCTCCTGGACCCCGAATAAAGCCCGACTGAACAGCCAGGGATACGGGTCAGTGTCCCAGAACAACCTGATGTTATGTCACTGACATTTTGGGGTGCCTGCTGAATAAGCAGTATAGTTAGTCAAATTTTGTCCCCACCAGGCTCCTTAACTAGACTAACCAACAAGACTTCTTTGGTTTACCAGCTTCATCAGATAAACTAAATCTGACCGAACAGCATATATCCATAAACGTCTGTTCTCAAGATTCCCCATGCTAACTATGCTAACTAGCCAGCACTGAACCAGAATGAACGAGTATAAAACAACCTAAAATGGTGGTCTAAATCTGTGTTTTCATTAGAGTAGTATAAAAACTTGAAAGTTTAGACT
Organism: Myxocyprinus asiaticus; assembly: GCF_019703515.2. Taxonomy (NCBI): domain Eukaryota; kingdom Metazoa; phylum Chordata; class Actinopteri; order Cypriniformes; family Catostomidae; genus Myxocyprinus; species Myxocyprinus asiaticus. The sequence goes on from NC_059372.1 coordinate 5,996,646, forward strand.
TGATCTAGTCTAGGCCCATTTAATTCTTGATCTACTTTAAAAACATTTTGTCCTCTGATATCATTATAAAATGTCTCTCGTCTCTGGCTCAGCTGTGCATGGCTGTCCAAATACCAGGATGCGAGCCAGTGGCTTCAGATCGACCTGCTGGAGGTTCAGGTGGTGTCGGGTCTCTTAATTCAGGGCCGCTGTGATGCTGATGAATGGACCACCAAATACAGCCTGCAGTACCGAACCCATGAAAACCTCAATTGGATCTATTACAAAGACCAGACCGGGAACAACAGGGTGAGAATGCAATGAATATAAGCTTGATGAATGAGGAGGTTGCAATGGTTGTTGAGTGATGCAGTTTGCTCTTCTATTTTAACTGTTACACCTATGAATTTGGCAAAAGTTTTTTCTGAAGCTATCCACCATATTTTGCAATGTGGAAGCAAGCAGTGGCTGTATTTCTGGCAAATGTTACAAAGTTCCACTGTCTTTAACCGCTATGTAAAAAACTAGAAGGTTATAATACCAGAATTTAGTGATATGGGCTTATAAATGATCACTCAACCACAGGATGTACATCAGAATTATGTGCCAATGTCAGATCATTTTCTAACGTTAGCATTTATAGTAAAAGTGTAAGTAAATCGTTCACTTGTTGCTGTGTGTTGTTGTATTGAAGAGACGGTAATCAAATCTGCTTCTTTCTTTACCGAGATCGTGACGATGCAGTATTTCTTGTCTCCATGTAAACCTCCATTAATATGTACCGCATAACCCCCGATGATGCCTTTATTTAGTTATTTCCAAAGGTGATGTTTCATAAGCCATGCTGAATGCACCGCTAAGAAAGAGAGAATGCTCTCTGACAAGAACGGAGCGTAAAATGTGTTTATTATTTTGACGAGATGAAACAATATGCTGGTTGTGTAAAGTTTGTGGAGGCATGTCAAGACGGTGAGGAGGACTGTCCTGTCAGTGCCTAATTTCATTCATTCTGCCTGAGCAACAGTGTGTGATGAAATGATGGCAAAATATGATAAACGGTAAAACCATATGTGCTCAAAACCAATGAGTTTATGAAAATCGTAATTAAAGGTGCAGTATGTAAGATTCAGAAACCCTTGTTATTAGTGACACCTGTGGCCATTAAGTGAACTGCAGCCAGCTACCTGTCGCTCGTGCTTGCGCACACACTGCATAGAGCGAGCGAGCATCGGCCAAAACAATGACATAACGTACGAAGAGACTGAATGTGATTCACCAGCATCATGCGGACAGATGAGGTAGCATAATTAAAATTACACAGTTATGATTGTTTTACTACAAACTTCGAGACTAAACTAAAACTGCTTATCAGCTTACATAGCATACACATACAGCTGCATACTACCGAAGTATACCAAAATCAATCCTTATGGCACTATATTTCACATGCTTTGCAGTTATGTAAGCTTACCTGTCCAATAAGAAGAACACCAATTCAAGGTCGGTTTTGATCCCCAAAACCAAACGAAGTTTCCTCCAGGAATCAAATGCCCTGCTGATGTTCACTCTAGTTTTCGCTCGACCACGATCACGTTCCCGCTTAGCCAGACAAGATTCAGTAGTTAAATGTTTTTTTTTTTGGCTTACTCTGTTTGTGTAGGAGTCGGTGTTGTTCTGGGAGCCGAACGTTTGCGGGATTCCATCTCTAAGATAACGTTACCTAGTGTTGCAGTTTGTTGTCGCTGTTGAATAGCGGAAGAGAAGCACCGAGGCTCTCGGGAGCGTGCATAAACGTCACATCCTTTGGATTTTCCCGGCAAAAGCGACCCGCTCCCTTCACATGAAAATCAGTCTACAGGCTTTAATAGACAACTTAGGAAGTCCGGGAAGGGCTCATCAAGTTGTGTTACAAGCCGTTCACACATTGGCAAAAAAAGGAAAATTGTTACATTAATGATGATAATATGTTGACATTTACTGCCAGCCTGTAATATAAAGCAGCAAAATGTAGTATTTTTGTATAGCTAAAATAGCTGGAAGTGGCTTATACTGGAAGTGGAATCAAAGTGGAGTTTGTTTTTGGGAGAAACGGCAACAAAACTATATCTGGTAAGAAACCTAATTAAGTTTTTACATTGAAACCTGTTTGAGTCAAAATATTGGAGTCTCTAGTTTCATATGCCATTTTTAATATCTGAGTGGTTTATTGCGAAACGGCACACTGCTAAACACAGTGGTACACTAATGTGTACTTTAGTGCATCTTTTCCTTAGAAATCCTATATTTACTGTGTATTTTCACATTGAGAATCAAAGGGTTCAATCAAAAGCTGAAAAATGTTGCTTTCAGAGTCTTTTTATGGAGTTAGGGGGAATGTTCGCACTCAATCACTGTGAGATACACGGACGGATTTAATCGTTGCGCACCCTCTCTGTGTTTCATGCACACCTTCCCAAGAACGTCGACAGGGGAGAATACGGTGGAGGGAGTTCGAGGCCCCACCACTGCCGTGGGCCCCAGTAAGCCCGTGCGTTAATATGGCCCTGCTTGGTATTATGAAAAAAATTCACAACTTAGTCCTGCTGTCCACATATGAGGACATCAATTTTTAGGAAAACTATTTGCTCTAAAAATTATATATATATATATATATATATATATATATATATGTTTTGCATGTTTATTAGGTGCTACTAGTTACAAATCTAAAAGGAAAATGGAAAATGCATACAGCAGTCACGCTCGGGTCTCAGGAGGTTAAAGAGAAATACCCTGACCCTGTTTGCCCCCTCAAAAAAATAAAAAAAGATGTTAGACAATTTGGCTGGGAATAAGTTCTGACACATTTAATTAAATCCTGCCTAAATACGGGGGCAATCATTTTCGAGATTTTATGCACTAAAATACGAAACAATACGTCTTCATTTCGGCCAAAATACAGGACGTCCCGGATAATGCAGTAACACTTACCATGTACCAAGGTAGGACTGGTCATTAACATATTTTAACCATTTAATGACCAATTTTATTGAGTATTTATTGAGCCACATGGTGGCTAAGTGGTTAGCACTGTCGCCTCATAGCAAGAAGGTCCTGGGGTTTGAGTCCCAGCTCAACTAGGCCTTTCTGTGTGGAGTTTGCATGTTCTCCCCGTGTTTGCATGGGTTTCCTCCAGGGCCTCCAGTTTTCCCCTCAAGTCCCAAAACATGCAGGTTAAATGAATTAAAGACTCTAAATTGCCCCGTAGGTATGAGGGAGAGTCCCCCAGACACTGGGGGTTGTGTCAGGAAGGGCATCTGGCATAAAACCTGTGCCAAGTCAAATATTCGGATCACGGATGGTCCGCTGTGGTGACCCCTAACGGGAGCAGCTGAAAGAAGAAGAATGACCACTTTTATTGCTTGTGTTCATTCATCAGGTGTTCTATGGAAACACGGACCGCTCCTCCACAGTGCAGAACCTGCTGCGGCCGCCCATCGTGGCACGGTACATCCGGATCCTGCCTCTGGGCTGGCACACACGCATCGCCATACGCCTGGAACTGCTCATGTGTATGAACAAATGCGTCTGATACACGTGTCCATCACTCTGAGAGACCACCTCTCTCTGAGGGTCAAAGAACAGCTTATTTACCATGATACTAATAAAATACAGAGAAAACTGGTCTCAGATCAGTAGATGACTAATTATTACAGTATACTACCTAATAACCATACCTTCTGTATGAACAAAATCAAATAACCGATATTTGAGCTTAAAGAATGCGTTGAGACTTTATAGTATGTAGAGAAAAAAGGTTGGATTTAATAAATGAAATGTTTGGGGCCTGGGTATCTCAGCGAGTATTGACGCTGACTACCACCCCTGGAGTCACGAGTTCGAATCCAGGGCGTGCTGAGTGACTCCAGCCAGGTCTCCTAAGCAACCAAAGTGGCCCGGTTGCTAGGGAGGATAGAGTCACATGTGGTAACCTCCTCGTGGTCGCTATAATGTGGTTCGCTCTCGGTGGGGCGCGTGGCGAGTTGTGCATGGATGCCGCGGAGAATAGCGTGAAGCCTCCACATGCACTAGGTCTCCGCTGTAACGCGCTCAACAAGCCACGTGATAAGATGTGCGGATTGACGGTCTCAGACACGGAGGCAACTGAGATTCGTCCTACGCCACCCGGATTGAGGTGAGTCTCTACGCCACCACGAGGACTTAGAGCGCATTGGGAATTGGGCATTCCAAACTGGGGAGAAAATAAAAAAATAAATACAAAATAAATAAATAAAAGAAATGTTTCATAGATGCCATCACTTACTGGTCTGATCCTAAAATACAGAAGAAACCCCCCCCCCCCCCGAATTTTTCTCTTTGTCTCAAATAAGAACCGAATGTATTTCATATTTATATTTATGTTTAATAAAGCAGTACTGTTTATCATAGGTGTAAACATGAAACATTTGGACAACTGATGGACTCATAGTCACTGCATTTAAAATAATTAAAAAGTTCACTTTTGTTTGTGTTAAACTTTATTCATGGATTAAAATATTTCATGGTTACTTAAATAACAATTTGCCATCTGGTAACAACATCAGCTCTTCTCAGTTTGAAGAATAGTTGTGGCCGGGGTTAGTTGTCACACCTTTTCCTCCAGTAAATATTTTTTAGGATAGATTCATTTTTATCAATTACTGTTTAGGCACAAAGAAAGATTACAAAAATGACTGAAAATACAAAAACCTATGAAACATTTTCACTATTATTGCGCAGGAAAGAAGATACAGTTTATTAAACACATGTTGACCTTTTGTAGACATTAATAATGAAAACACGTATTTGAGTTATTGGACTTTTGGCTCAAAACCTTTAACTCAAAACTGATTCCTTTGACATGAAATGTTTGGAGAGAAATGTATATTTAATTAGATTTCATCAGCTCTTTTGCTTTCGCATAACTGATTTACACATGGACAACAGTGATGGAGGAGTGGATTAGTGGCTAATTCACCTATTTAATCAGGTTTATGATCAATATTTTCAGTAATCTAGATGATTAGAGGATAATTTGTTGTATATCTATAATAAAAGCCTCATAGCAATGTGATGCATATTATTTGCAATTGACGTTTCCTGCAGCTGCAGATTTTTCTAGGAAATCATGGCGTTTGACATCTTGTGTACTGACATATGTTCTGCATTTAGAAGGATTATCTCCGAATGTTAAATTACATATTGCATAAAGTTGATAAATTATTATTTCTCTTCCTTTTGTACGTACATTGGCTCTATTTCCCTAAATATAAACATTTAACAATCTACATAGCCTCTGCATCTGATATCTAGATATTGCATTTAAAATTGTATTTGCAATGTTCAAAGAACTTTAAACCTGAGGGATCAGAAAACGTGTATTTTGTAAAAATTAATTTTGCTTTAAAAATTAAAAAAAAGTTTTTTTTTTGCAATGGATATATTGATGGCCAGCAAGTGGAGCCATAACATTTCATACAATTTAGTCTGTTTTGGTATGGGTAAAAGTTTTGTCTTAAATGTTCATTTCTAAGGCTTGAGAAATTTCACTGGCTGTGATTTTTAAAGACTAACAAACCCCCACAAGACCCACACAAACCCCAGATAGCGCATTTGAGATGTCTATACAAAGTGGACAATGCAGTTTTTAGAGTGTTTACTCATTTGGAATAGGATGTTTGGCAATGTTTATAAGTGCTGCAAGTGATGTCAGCCGTTCTGGAACTGGATTAGACACGCCCCTCCTTCCAAAACCCCACCCTACAAAGACACGCACACAGGGACGCTTGCAGACCGTTATCATCACAGATGGATGAATGATTTTCAATGTCACAGGTAAGAAAATAAAGTAAATATGCAATTTGATGTCAGCAAACTCAAACAGTTACACTGACCTTTACTAGAACGTTAGTTTTGAAAAGCAACGGTAGTAAAATAGCAAAACATTAGCATTCCCTCACCACAAACTGATGTGAATGTTTAAAGGGATAGTTCACCCAAAAATAAAAATTCTCTCATCATTTACTCATCCTCATGCCATCCCAGATGTGTAGGACTTACTTTCTTCTTCTGAACACAAATGAAGATTTTTAGAAGAATATCTCAGCTCTGTAGGTCTATACAATGCAAGTGAATGGTGACCAGAACTTTAAAGCTCCAAAAAGCACAAACAAACATTGTAAAAGTAATCCATACGTCTCCAGTGGTTAAATTAATGTCTTGTAAAGCGCTATGATTGATTTGGATGAGTAACAGATCAATATTTAAGTCCTTTTCACTATAATTGTTTACTTCCGGTCGCTCTCTGATGCCTGTCCACAACGGGATTCGGTTCCCTCCGCCTCTAGCGTAACGTAAGCACGCTGGCATGTTCACAAGAGAACTGACAAGATACAACCGGAAGTGCAGCTCGATTTGTTTACAAGAGAACACTGTTCACAACCTTCACTGGTTTTGCTTTCATTTGAACATGCCAGCGTGCTTACGTCACGCGGGAGGCAGAGGGAACCGAGTCCCGTTGTGGACATGCATCTGAGAGCGACAGGAAGTAAACAATAATAGTGAAAAGAGCTTTTATATTGATCTGTTTCTTATAGAGCTAGATTAATGACAAGAAGATTTGAATTTTAGATATGTGGCATTTAACAAAATGTAGCTGTTTTTGTAGCGTTTTTTATAGATTTTGTATTTTTAATGTTTTAGAGGTGAAATTAGCTGTAAATATTCAGATCTTACAGAGAGTAGGCCAGAGGTCAAGCTTCTGGGTTCCACAGGGAAAAGTAGAGGGTTTCAGAAACGTTGAACGGAGCATTTTAGCCAATCACAGAGCTACTACAGGTTTCTGGCGCGGTTGAGGCTGCAGAGGTCGCCATTCGAGGCTAACAGAGAAGATAGACCGCACAGAGGTAAGTAAATCGAAAATTGTATATTTAAATAAATTATATTAAAATATTAGGTTAGCGTTCTCCTCGCGTGAGACATTTATTTATGTTCTTTAAGCGGTCTCTGGTATTTTTATTCGAATAAAGTATATTAAAGAAATGGTTAGCATGCGTAGCATTTAGCATTGCATGTAAAGCTATAAATAATATATTTCTGCCTCATTATGTGATGAAGATCCACATGAGATCGCAAGCAGATGTTATTTCAAACACAGCATAGAAAACAGAGCTCTTTGTTAAAACATTGACGGATAAATGCAAATGCTGACCGTCATTCTGGCAGATAAAAAACAAGAATGAAAAATATTAAGGAGGCATAAAATAGGGCCTGGGTAGCTCAGTGAGTACTGACGCTGACTATCACCCCTGGAGTCGCGAGTTCAAATCCAGGGTGTGCTGAGTGACTCCAGCCAGGTCTCCTAAGCAACCAAATTGGCCCGGTTGCTAGGGAGGGTAGAGTCACATGGGGTAACCTCCTCACTAGTGGTTCTCGCTCTCAATGGGGCGAGTGGTAAGTTGTGCGTGGATCGTGGAGAGTAGCATGAGCCTCCACATGCTGTGAGTCTCCGCAGTGTCATGCACAGCGAGTCACGTGATAAGATGCGCGGATTGACTGTCTCAGAAGCGGAGGCAACTGGGACTTGTCCTCCGCCACCCGGATTGAGGTGAGTAACCGCGCCACCATGAGGACCTACTAAGTAGTGGGAACTGGGCATTCCAAATTGGGAGAAAAGGGAGATAAAAAAATAAAATTAAACTAGTGCCTTTTTATTATTGGCCAAAATGCTCCGTTCAACTTTTCTGAATCCCTCTACTTTTCCCTGTGGAACCCGAAAGCTTGACCTCTGGCCTACTTTCTGTAAGATCTGAATTTCTGCGTTTAAAATTTTATAATATTGAATTCGATATTGAATATTGAATTACTTCTTCAGCTGTCATTTTATAATCTGAATATTTACATCTAATTTCACTTTAAAAAAAAGAACACAAAATCTCCTGTTTAAAAATACAAATCTATAAAATACGGCACAAAAACAATTCAATTTTGTTAAATGCCACGTCTAAAATTCAAATTTACAAAATTCAAATTCAAATCTTTTTGTCATTAAACTAGCTCCATAGTTTCTCACCCAAAGCGATCGTATCACTTTAGAAGACATTAATTTAACCACTGGAGTATGGATTGCTTTTACTACAGTTGTCTGTGCTTTTTGGAGCTTTAAAGTGCTAATCACCATCCACTTGCATTGTATGGACCTACAGCGCTTAAATATTCTTCTAAAATTCTTCGTTTGTGCTCAGCAGAAGAAAGAAAGTCATACACATCACATGAGGGCGAGTAAATGATGAGAGAATTATGATTTTTGAACTATCCCTCTAACAGACAGAAAGCGCCTCACAGTTGTCTGATTGGCTAAACAGTGAATCTGGACACTCATTTTAGCAAATTGGTTCATTAGGCTGGTTCGTTTAATTTAACCGGCTCAAAAATCAATTCACAACTGAGTCATCACTCAAGTGTGCTTTGAAGTCCCCACGCAGCATTTAACTTTAAAAAATGTTTTTATTAAAATTGCTGTTTTTCACAGTATTTTCACTATTAGGTTATTCAGATATCGACGAATGTTGTTTATTGTTCCAACATTACTGTTAACAGCAATTTTTAAGAACATCACTAACAATAGTGCTGCCAATATTGATTATATAGTGTTTATTACTATACTGTATAATTATAAATCATATCAATTTTTCCAACTTTGTTAGCAACATTGTTCCCTTTTCAGTTTTCTTTTCTGTCTTTTTTTCCACTTATTTGATCAAATATAAACAATATTACATTCTATACGGGGCTAGGTAATGTTAAGGCTGTTATCTAGCTGACATCGGAGCATTCTGGTGTAGTTGTGGCCCAATAACGGCTGCTTTCTGGGAAAATGGGACACAGGAATGTTGTGGTCGAGTTTTCTGTTGCGAGTCTGGTTTAGTTTCGGCAAGTGACTTTTGGGCCAATCTTAGACCGTAATTCCACATGGTATGTGGGCCAAACTCACTGCTGAAATGTTGCCAAATTCGGCCCAAAGCTATTTTGCTATCTGGGTAACAGTTGGGTGATCTACCAAAGCTTAGTGAATTGGTGCGATCGAGCCATTTAAACAATTTGTTCACGAATTGGACATCATTACTGGCCAAAGACCGCTTCCATTTTTTTCCGCTGTTTACAGAGTCAGTCACAGCAACAGGTGCGATATTTCGTGGCACCTTTTTCAGTGATATCTAGCAGGTAATTGGAACATTTTCTGCATTTCACTTTTCTCCCCAATTTAGAATGCCCAATTCCCAATGCACTCTAAGTCCTCGTGGTGGCATAGTGACTCAATCCGGGTGGCGGAGGACGAATCTCAGTTGCCTCCGCGTCTGAGACCGTCAATCTGCGCATCTGATCACGTGGCTTGTTGAGCACATTACCGTGGAGATATAGCGCATATGGAGGCTTCACGCTATTCTCTACGGCATCCATGCACAACTCACCACACGCCCCACCGAGAGCGAGAACCACATTATAGCGACCACGAGGAGGTTACCCCATGTGACTCTACCCTCCCTAGCCACCGGGCTAATTTGGTTACTTAGGAGACCTGGCTGGAGTCACTCAGCATGACCTGGATTCGAACTCGCGAGGGGTGGTATTCAGTGTCTTTACTTGCTGAGCTACCCAGGCCCCCTGCTTACAGCACCTTTAAGAATTGATACAAATATTACGTTTAAAACAGAATGCAATGCTTTCCAGATGATCCACTCTTTTGCAAACATCCCAGCAACGTATGTGCGCTATCAGGGAAGCACACCTACATATAATCACGCACATACGCATTCTTACTGTTAATTACTCTTAATATCTACTGATTTCCACGGCATTGTAAACAGAAATTACTCAAATAAGTCATAAAATAAAATGTAGTCTTATTCTATAGCTATAAAATAAATGTAAATACTGTCATCTATACATTAATCCTTCGACCTGTTTAGCCAAATATGAGTTACTATGCAGAATCAAATAATATATACTACAACCAGAGTATAAACTAAAGCCTGCACATACAGTGCTATACATTTATATATTTACATGTACATGTAGATATATAATCTTCTTCTAAAGACTGTAGTTTTCCAATAACAAAAAACCCCCAATAAAGTACATACAGTAAATACAGTAATATAAGAAGTGCTATTAAATATTAAAACTTAAAAACAACAAAAATAAGATTGAGACATATAGGCCTAACCTTAAAGGTAAACTTCACCCAAAAATGAAAATTCTGTCATTATCTTTACTCTCTTTCATTTCTTTCATCCAAACCAGAGATGTTAGGCAGAATGAAAGCTTCAGTCACCATTCGCTTTCACTGTCAGGAAAACAGATGCAATGAAAGTGAATGGTGACTGAAGCTAACAGTCTACCTTACATCTTTTGTGTTACGCAGAAGAAATAAAATCATACCGGTTTGCAAAGACATGAGGGTGAGTAAATGATAATAGAATTTTCATTTTGGGTGAACTATTCCTTTAATGTATAAGAAGAAAAGGTCCATTAGAGGGCGCTGTGTGTCAGATTTACAGCGCAGTCTCTTTAAGGTCGTTCAGGTTTGGCAAACGTGAGCGAAAGTGACGACTGAAGCCATTGGGACCTGATTTGGAGGTCAGCTGTTCTGAATACGGGTTTCCCTCGGGCCGACCCAGAGCGGTGGAGTGCCAGGTGGACTCCAGGGGCCCGGAGCCCGGATATGCAGCCTGGCGGCTTTTGGGCTGCATGGAGCCACCGTGGCCACGAGACTCCACAAAACTGCTGCTTTTAGAGGAGGACTGAGGGGGCAGGGGGTAATGTAGGTCTGTGGAGGTCTGGTTGGAGGAGGAGGTGAGATGAAGAAGTTTCCGCAAAGACTTGAGAGGCTGAAAGAGACCCAGAGAGATAAATAATGTATATACACTACAGAAACTGCCATGACTGATATTTCAAGGTTTTTCCTGACTGTGGGAACCCTGTTGGGTATATAAATTTGCAGGTGTGTTACCTGTGAGTGAGTGTCAGGTGTTCTCTCGGTGGGCCAGTCCGTGTCGCGTTCTCGGTCCTGATCTTGGTCGCGACCTTGCTCCCTGTCTCGGCTGTGTTCTCTGTCTCTGCTCCGCGTGCGATGTCTGCTGCCTTGATGACTGTGCGACCGCGATGATTTCTGCATCAACGACTGATCCAGCCCTTCGCTCGTCACCTGCCCAATGAGATGTGTTTGTGCTGTCAATCACCCCATAATGTATCACAGTCAACAGCCATAACAGAAAGAAGAGATTATTATTACTGGCACTTTCCACGAATAGGGTACAAAATAGGGATTTTTTTAGTCTCACTTTATATTGTCTTTAACTACATGTATGTATGTATGTATGTATATATATATATATATGTATTGTCTATTGTGTATTCTATATATACTTTTTACTAGGGCTGGGCGATATGTCTTTAAAAATTATATCTCGATATTTTTCAGCCTATTGACGATATTCTATATATATCTCGATAATTATGTATTTGCTCTAAAATGGCTCAAAAGTTGTTTTTTAATCAGAGGAACCATCATTTCATCCAAACAGCCATTGTAGCCAAGTAGATCCAATATTTTAAAGACATTAAATAAAAATCTATCTAAAAATAATTAGTTTTCATTAAATAAACACAAGGGAGAATGAAATTCAATAATTTTCATTGATATGAACTTTATATTTATATTTCATTTAAAATGATACATAGTAGCTTAATAAAAAGCATTATTTAAAATATCCTTCAAATATTTTCACTAATACGTTTTTGTGAATGAACAAGGTGTGCAAAGCTACTTCACTGACTTATTTTTGAAACCCCAGTTGAACATTGCATAATACGAAATTATTAATGTGGGACACGTCAGGTTGATTATTATAATATAAATCTGAATTATCATTATTATTCTGATTATTAGATTTACGTTTTACAAAAGTAATATATTTCTGTCCTGTTTACTTCACCTTCACCTGGGGCTTTTATTTTGACACCGAAAGTGCTGTCGTATTTACTTCAACTTCACAAGGAGCTTTTGTTGGGCGCTTTCGAAACGGCATTAATGTGCACCCTTGAAGGGCACTTCGTGAAGGGGACGCCACTCGAAAGCTTGTTCCAAACAAAAGTAAGAAAGTTAATTATTTCTCAAAGGGCCCTTTCACAAGACTTTTAATGAAGGCTGCATTTAAATTGTGATGCCATGCTCCATTCAGAGTGCCCACATCAAGAGCTCTGTCTTTCGTATTGAGTAGGGCATAGGGACGATCACTTTCGATTGGAATTCTCCCATTGTGACAGAAAAGGCAATGTGTATTTGACAGTTTATAATGTTCAAAATTTCCTGAAATGCTGTAATCATCTCCTTTTCTGTTATAGGATGCCACGTTTGTAGATTTGTATAATATCTTGTTGCGGTTGCTAATGTTTAGATTTACGCGAATGCTTGAACCTGCATTACTTTGATTTCACAATGCACGTGAACTGATCTGAGATCGCTGCCATGCACACAGATCAGCACATCACTGGTTTGTTCTGAATCACACACAGACCATGTTTATCTATCTTTAAATCACAGCCTTTTGTGGATTAATAATCACATATGACCAACTTGCCATTTTGATGATATTTTGATTAATTGCGCAACCCTGAAGGATCGTGAAATTAGTCTACTGATGCACTTTATGAAACTTAATGGCCAAATGAAAGCACATTTAAATCATCGCGATATTCACGATATTGGTCAATTTTACATCGTCAGCAAAATTATCTTGATTATATCGTTAATATTTGATATATCGCCCAGCCCTAGCTGCTACTGAGGTTCAGATACAGGTAGGTTTAGAAGCAAGGTTAGGAGTAGGGGATGGAGTTAAGGTTTAGATTAGGTTAAGGTAGGGTTAGGGTTAGGGGTAAGGTTATCAGTGTAACTACAGATGTAATTTAATGCAGGAGTAAGTACAATGCATAAACATGTATGTACATTATAAGTACATTGTATCAAATTCTTAAGTACATAGTAGTTAAAGAGACCTAATATAAAGTGGGTCCGTTTTTTTCTTCATCAAATGGTGAAATGGAAAAACCTTCATTAAATCCTTTGTGTCCACCACCTTCAAGTATGTGAACCCTTTGAATTACCTGCATTTATGTATAAATGTGTTTGATTTGGATTGAAGTTGCAATAATGAACAAACACAATCTGTTTTAAGTAATAAAACACAAATTATTGTATTGTTCTTGTACATATTGAATACATCAAACATTCACAGTGTAGGCTGGAAAAAGTATGTCAACCCCTAGGCTTATGATGTTAACAAAAGCTAATTAGAGTCAGGAGTTAGCAAACCTGGCAACCAATTAATAAAACGAGATTGGAGGTGTGGGTTAGAACTACTTTGACTTAGGAAAAAGTAGTCAAACATTTTGAGTTTGCTATTCACAAGAAGCATCTGCTGACGTGGACCATGCCTCACACAAAAGAGATTCAAGAATTGCTGCTTTGCATAAAGCTGGAAAGGGTTACAAAGTTATCTCAAAGAGATGAGATATTCATCTGTCCACAGTTAGACAAACTGTCTATAAATGGAGATGATTTAGTACTGTGGGTGCTCTCACTAGAAGTGGTCGTCCAGCCAAGATGACTCAAAGGGCACACCACAGAATGCTCAATGAGGTAAAAAAGAACCCTAGAGTGACAGATAAAGAATTGAAGGAATCACTGGAACTGGTTAACATCTCTGTTCATGAGACTACTATACGGAAAACATTAAACAATGGCAGGACACCACGAAGGAAGCCGCTGCTTTCCAACATAAACACTGCTGCATGCCTGAAGTTTGCCAAAGACCACAGTGACACCACAACGCTACTGGGAAAATGTTTTGTGGACTGATGAAACTAAGGTTGAGTTGTTTGTGAAGAACACACAGCACTACATATGATGTAAAAAGGGCACCGCATACCAACATGAAAACATCATCCCAACGGTGAAGTACGGTGGAGGGAGCATCATAATTTGGGGCTGCTTTGCTGCTTCGGGGCCTGGACCACTTGCCATCATCGAGGGAAAAATGAATTCCCAAGTTTATCAAGACATCCTACAGGATAATATCAGGGTTGCTGTTCGCCAGCTGAAGTTCAGTAGAAGTTGGGTGGTGCAGTCAGGACAATGACCCTAAACATCGAAGTAAATCCACTACAGAATGGCTTCAAAAAAAATGGAGTGGCCCAGTCAGAGCCCAGACCTTAACCCAATAGAGATGCTGTGGAATGACCTCAAGAGAGCCGTTCACACCAGATATCCTAAGAATATGGCTGAGCTGAAACAGTTCTGTAAGGAAGAATGGTCCAAAAATCCTTCTAAATGTTGTGCAGGTCTAATCCACAGCTACCGGAAACACTTGGTTGAGGTTATTGTTGCCAAAGGAGGATCGACCAGTTATTAAATCCAAGGGTTCACTTACTTTTTCTACAGCACTGTGAATGTTTAATGGGATGTGTTCAAAAAAGAAATGAAACATTATAACTGTTTTTGTGTTGTTAGATTAAGATTAAAACACACTGTGTTCATCTATACTTGTGACTTTGATGAAGATGAGATCACATTTTATGACCAATTAATGCAGAAATCCAGCTAATTCCAAAGGGTTCACATACTTTTTCTTATGACTGTAAATATTTTATGAATGGTTTTATTTTCAATTAATTTTATATGATGTTTGCCATTTTTGCAAACCTGTGACCAAAATTTGTGACATCTAAATATAGTTCAAAATACTTTCTTACGAACTAGCTAGTTTGGTAAAAATGTTGTTTGTAGTAACTGATAAACGTATACAGTTTTGTGTTATTAACTAGACACTTTTCATGCCTGATTAATTTTATGTTCGATATGTTAGTTTAAGGGATGTCACAAAATATCGATATATCGATTACTGATCGGCACATAATTTTATCGATACGTTTTTGAGGCATCGATATATTAACATCAGACAACATTCAAATTAGGAGCCTAATTTGTAAGGTTTTCAATTCACTGCCAGTTGCCTTCCATGCAGTGTAGTCTGACGTAATAGCTTTGGGAGACCACAAGGGGGCGACATAACATTTACTGAAGCCAGTCAGATATCACACACACATTTTGAGCTGATGGCAGTCCAAAGTTACAAAGGTTTTTGCACTTCAAGAATGAACAAACTGACGTTGATGAGTTTGCATGTTAGTGTATGAAACTGGTGTAACTGCGCAAACTGAACAATTAGAAAAGTGTATTATGCAATTTCCCTGTATGTAGAATTGAATAGGTCTTTCATTCAAGCTGTCAAACCACTAAAAGACATACTAGTAACTGAATTTATATCTGAAACAAATCTTGATATATATCGATAATCATCTGGAAACTCTTCTGATTATCGATACATGAAAACGGCATCGATTCCAAGCCTAGTTAGTTTATATAACATACCCAATAGTTGGGATTTGTGCTTCTAATGCTTAAAAAAAAACTAGTCACCAATTTGTACCTTATTACTGGAAAATCATTAAAATCACTGTTGACCTTAACAGGTGATAACATCATCACCACCAGATCCAGGACGTCTGTGATTCTGGATAAAAAGCATTCCATCACCGAAGTTAGTTTTGAATATTTATATTTCACACTGGTTTGGACAAATCTAACTGATCACAGCATGCAAAAATAAACTCATTAGCTCGTCATTTCTGGATTGTTTTGGAAACAAATAACATCATCACAGATCTGGCAACCAATGAGAAGACATGTACCCAGCCCCGCTCAAAATAACCGATTAGTCCTGTTAATTCATGCAACAAGAGCGGTTTAGTTTGTCATGTTAGAGACATGATGGCGTATACAGTATGAAGTCTCATGTGTACCATTGGTGGGGCCACTAGAGGGTGTCTTCTCTCAGAGGAGCTGTGCGTGAAGCTCCTCTGAGAGAGACAAAGAGGAAAAAGAGGTTTCCTCATGACAGGAACTCGCTCGTCACCAGCGTCTGTCTGCAATACAAGAGACAAAACTCACACAGAGAGGAACACACACTCACAATGTGCAACAAACACCCTTAACAACTCACTACTAAACCCAAGAACAACAGGACATATTCACAAATTATAGGTGTTCAGGTCAGTTTTTAATGTATATCTTAGGATTTGCATGTGCTTTGGGTTTGTAATGAATGAAATATTTTTATAATATTTTTATAATAATATATAAATATTAATACAGAATTATTTATTTTTATCTAAATATTTATTGATAAAACATACTGTATATTTATAAAAACATATTTTATAGATTTGTAAAATGATTACATGAATTATAAAATGATTGTAAAATTATTATATACACTGTAATTAAAAATTATATTAGGAAATCTTATATAATTGTATTTAAATTCATTTTTATTTCAATGTATTATTGAAAATATTTTCTATAATGATGTTTAATTATTACTTAAATTATTATAAGAAATATTTTCATTTCTAAATTTAATTGAGTTCTTTTTGCACGCATACACGCTTCATCTTGGAGTCAGAGGACAAATCTGTGTCTGCTTGCTCAGAAAGGAAATAAACGAGAGCGATCTTAAAATGTGGCATTACTGGTCGGGTCTCGTTTATGGGCCTGATTTGGGCTTTAACTTAATGCACATACAGACCTCTAGTCTCTCACGCACACTTGCAGGAAATATGTGTATGATACACAAAACTGTACAACATAAAATATATAAAAACACACACTCTACAGACACACACAGACTCACAATTTGTGTCTTCTTTTTCTTTTTCTTCATGGATCTGAAGAATCCATGTTTCTCCTTCTCTTTGGACGGTTCTGGTGGACCCATATCCAGCGGCTCAGACCCCGCCCTTATAAAATAAGTTCTGAGGTCAAACTTACAGGAAGCTGATAATAAAGCTGATGCTCCATAGTAACCATACATACAACAGTAGTTATGGTATTAACATTTGAAAAATACTGTACATACAAGTGTGTGTATAAAGTGTGGTGTCCTCACCAGGGGTCATAGGGTTGTTGGTGTATGTTGTGGCTGCTGTCCATTGTGACCCCTGAACTTTCTAGGAAGGAGTTATCAGGTCTGGGCGACGGCACTGAAGAACACAGAAAAACTAACATGTTGAGTTTTGGTATAGAGTGCCAATAATCCTTCCCGAACATTCTTCAAAACATCTCCTTTTGTGTTCCACGGAAGAAAGAAAGTCATACAGATTTGGAGTGGCATGATGGTGAGTAAATGATCTGTGTGTGTGTGTGATTAAACTGACCTCTGTAGAAGCTCCCGACACGGCGTGGAACAGATTCGCTGTACATCATGCGGTTCTCTTTGGCTGATCCATTGTCATCCACAAGCTGTTCATGATACACACCTCCCTGCAATATATACACAGACATACATACCTACAACACACAGACTGGACAATAGTATTTGATACCATACGCTTCCTAAAACAATTATTTTTAGCTTCCCCTCTGCAAGATCTACGTGCACTCCAAACAAAAAGAAACCAAACTGAAAAGCAAACAAATGCAAGCAGAAAGAGGAAGACAGAGATAGAGTGAAAGAAAAGAGAAAGCAGGATGAGCGGACCTCGCTTTTTTGCCGTGGTGTGTGAAAGGCAGCTGTGTTTTCCCGTGTGGACTCCCGGATTAAAGGTTGAGTGTGGCTGACCTCAGCGGCCGTGGGGTCGCTCTGTGCATGGAGAGATGAGAGCAAGTGAGGCATAAAGCTCCCAGCATACATTCATACCAACACTCACAAACTCTAGTGAGCTGCCTAACCTTAGGTACTGTATGAAAAAAGAAAGTTACAAAATTATGCCTTAGAAGATACATTATATTGGTCCAAATCTAAGGCAGTAAACATATCCTTCACAGAGAAAGCAATCCTAGAATGCATTGTGACCAGCTCAATTACATTTTCTATCCAAGATGACTATATCCATGCTGTGGATATCTATGTTGATTATAAATATATATTTTATTCATTGCTGGAAAGTACAGACCCTTTTCACAGACTGTGACACATTTAGCAGCGAAAATATAGCACATTTCTAAAATGTAAATTTAAATAGCAGCTTCTGACTGTCGTAATCCATCTCTATCCACTTTATTCATCTTTTGGGAAGTTGTGGAAAGGAATGATGGAATTTTCTTTCGCTGATGGATCAAATGGGAATGCAAAAACAATATTTGCTGTGTTCTCCCATTCACTGCGCCTCTATAGAAGTATACTCTGCAATAGTGCACTTCTGCGTTCCAAACGTTCCAGCAGACGGACGTTAGCATGTTGCTAAGCTAAAAACTCTATATTCTAATCTAGTAACAAAAACTGCACAGAACACACAAGTGCTGTTCTCTGTATTTTTGTGCCTATTAGAGTATCATTTGGTTAGCTTAGCAACATGCTAATATTCTCTACTGGAATCAATGCTAAACCTTAGTCGAGTTTCTTGTTTGCTTAATGTGAGGAGCACTATGTGTGCGGTGCGTACGAGTGACTTACTGCCATTGCTGCCTATGTGTAGTATTTCAAATCAGTCACTTATTGAGGTTCCATAAACTTCTAAAGTAGCATACCTTAGGCTGGAAACATAGTTTACTCAAGCATGCTTACACAAATTTGAGCACTTGGCCAACCCGCGGTCGGTTGAATTTAGCATTTTTGCGTTACTATGGCGATAACAAACCCCAGTATTCAAGGGGGCAATAGAGTTGCCTTCAAAGGTTTGTGCCGTTAAATTGGATGCGTTGCTATTATTCTGGTAAATTGCTTTAAATATATTGACTTTAACTTACTTGGTCAGCAATTTTCTCTTAAAACACTTTTTCTCTTGCTTCGCCATGACAGTAGTACTTGAAAGAGAAACGCACAGCAGAAGCAGACAGTTCAAACTAATGTCCACTCGTGTCCCTTGTGACAACATTGAGAATCCAACACGTCCTTGTGTTGCGTTATCAATTGCGGTCTGACACATTTTGGAATGCAACAACAAGAAATCGAGCTTTCGTAGCTTGAAGCCTTTGTGTTCACGTACTTGCATAGAGTATGTTTCGGCCTATAGAAGAGAGCTGCTTATGTATACAGAGTACGTAAAAGAACAGTTTAGAACAGCATGGGTTTCCATAATGGTCATGGCTGGTTTAAGCTGGTTAGTACTGGCTTGGTGCTGGTTTCACTGGACACAAGTAAAACAGAAATGTCTTGCTTGAACAAGCCTAGAAGCCTAATGGGGACAACAGAATACCGTATTGCACCTCATGCTAAAGACCAGCATCCAAAACATAACATATACTGGTGACATCCTACTGTGTGCTTGTCTTTTCAGCGGGGCAGTGAGGCAACTCACTATGGTTTTGGAACTGTTGTAACACTTACAATCCAAATATCCTGAGCTCATCCAGACACACTCTACACACATCACACCACTCACAGACATCATAAAGCACGCTGCAATACTCTGAGCAAGCAACAAAACGGGGGACAGACAGAATGACTGGAAAAGGGGTTTGGACTGACCCTGATGTCGTCTAATCCCGCATCCCGTGAAACAGAGCTGCCCAGTTGTCTTGGCAAAGTCCGATGCTGCAACTGAGGTGTCAAGAGTTGCAGACTGCTGGCCCTGGTGGACATCCCCTGTCCTACTGTTAACCCACCCCCCTCACCTCCGTGGGGTCGCCCCCGTTCCCGCTTCACATACATAGAATGTCTGTGCGGCCGCTGTTGGGAGGAGAACGGGCTGGTGTAGCCCACGATGTAGGGGAACTCATGGGGCGACGAGATAGAAATACCTCCTCCACCTCCAGGGTCAAGCCCATCAGTTGCATTACCGTCATTTTGCTGTTGGCTCTTTTGCCGCGTCGAGGATCGGCGGACAGATGACTCCACTGCACTTCCATCACGCTCCAGTTTACTGCGACGCCCCACGGCAGGACTGAGGCCGGAGCGGTCGCTGTGTTGTAGCGATGGACTGCCTGGCGTCGGCAAGTTCAAGTTCATGTTGAGGTCTAGGCAACTGCTGGGGAAGTATCGCGGTGATCCACCAGTTTCGTCAGGATGCAGGCGCATGTCGCTGAGGTTGCTCACGGATTTAGTGTCACTGAGCATGCCGTGACTTTTCGACATACTCAGGTACGACGACCCCTTCCCACCTGAGGACGATGTCGCAGATGAGTCGCCATAACCGTGACGACTGTGTTTCTCCTTGTCACCTGTCAACGTACTAGTCTTGCCCTCCACGAAGGAGTGGCGGTTTTGGGAACGAGGTGTGTTTGATTTCAGGTATTTCGGTCCAGGGCCATCCGTTGGCTTTCCAAAGTCAAAGTCGCTGACTTTAGATTTGGCCTCCTTGGCATGTTGCAGGGTCGCCAGGTCTTTACCGCATGATGCAGAGCGGTTGAGTGGTTGAAAGGATTTGGGATGCATAACTGGACTCAGGCTGTTGGCGCTCAGTACAGACCCATTCAAGAATGCCTCGGTGCTGGGCGGATGAAGGTCTTCGTGACCATGGCGAGGCAGACTGGAGCAGTCGCGACTACTGGAGTGATGGTGACCTGAACTCTTTACCCCATGGCCCCTAAATAAACACAAATGATAAATCGACAATCGATAATTGCTCTTCCATGTAAATTAGAATTTTTTCTTGTGACAAATGAACAATGAATTAACAGGAAGCGATATCAATTGTGATTTGTAACATCTTTCTTAGCTCATTATTTGATTAGAGTGCCAAACAACATCTTTACCCAAAATTGGATTTAAACTGCAAAATAACCTCATATAAACATATGATATCTGGCTGGATTAAACATGAACGTAATGAGGTCATTTTTTGAGGGTGATTTTCTCCCCTTTTCTCCCCAATTTGGCATGCCTAATTCCCAATTCTGTTTATTTCCTCATTGTGGAGCAGTTGCTCGCCTCATTCCGGGTGGCAGAGGACGAATCTCAGTTGCCTCCACTTCTGTGAGTCAGCCCACGCATCTATGGAGGCACACACTATTCACCGCGGCATCTTCGATCAACTCACCAGGCGCCCCACCGAAAGCGAGAACCACCATATAGTGACCACGAGGAAGCTAAGCCAGGCTGGAGACAATAAGCACACCCTAAATTCGAACTTGCTACTCCAGGGGTGGTAGTCAGTGTCTTTGCTTGCTAAATACCCAGGCCCCCGTAATGAGGTTATTTGACAACAATATAACATACTACTGTTTGAAATGTTTATTGTTGCGTATTGCGAACTGTTTCACATTCTATTTAAAAAAAAAATTAGCCAAGCTCTTTCCCAATGACTCAACACTATGAAATACCTGCTGGGGGCGCTGTTGTCAATAAGAGGTTTTCTTTTGGAGGAGCGGACAGGTGTGGGTGTAAGCGGGCCGGGTCGCTCCGTCAGGCGCTTGGTCTGGAAGGCGTGGTGATTCAGACTCTGCTCTGTCAGGAAGCGTTCATTCGGATTTAACAATAACAGGTTCTGAAAATGCAAACAAAAGCCAAACTGACATTAAGACTCCTAGTAGACAGTCTTAACAGGTGAATATCATGAAAAAAATTTTTTTTTTTTTGCATTACAGTAATGAGAATTTGGGGGTTTAATGTTATTAATTGTCATGAAAATAATGTTACTATACAAACATTTTTATTGTTCCTAAAAATAAACTTTTTTTATGCAAATATTGGAGTTTTGTCAGAATTATTTGCAGCAGGGGGCTTGTGTCTAATTCGAGTGCAGAAATTAGGAAATCACTGTGCTGCAAGTATAATTAGCACGCAATTATGGTGGTGATGATATGTCACCTTCACCTAATGAAGAGCAGAAGTGACTATGAGTCACGTTCATTAGCGTAAGCACAGACCAGCTGTGTTAACCTCTAACAACAGCAACATGTTGACTGTTTTATACTCCCTCTTTCTCTCTCTGCTTATTTTGATTGCCAAACAGAATATGAAAAATACAAAAATTTCAAAAGCATACAAATAAGGTGGATTTTGTAGGTTATGTCTAGTCTCGTGTAGCTAGCAAGACTTTTGACTATTAGCATAAAGTCTGGTCCAATTTTTAGGTTATTCTGGTCAAGGATCGCCCACTTAGACAGGAAGACACTGTTTGACTGACATGTAAAATGACCAAACACAGTTAAATTTGTTCTAACATGACATTTTTGATGGTTTTAGAAGGGTGGATGGATGACTGGGTGATATTTAATTATTATCTTATCTGAACCACTACATCTCGGCTATTAACATCTAAGTGATTTCAGATTTCATTTTCTAAACAGAAACAGCAAATTTCATGAATTTAGCACTACCTTGAGATGATTCTTAAGGTTATATGTGGAGTTGGATGCTTCATGGAATGCAGAAGGCAAACAGAAGGTAGTTTGCGGTCAACTACAATGTATTTTTCACTTTCCAAAACATAAAGAAATGCTACCTGTACCTCCAAGACCCAATTGCCCCTAGCTGTGACATTGTAGCTACCAAGCAGGGTTGTTTGTGAATGTTCAGAATGGCATTTTTAATTTTCAACTATTTTTGTATTAATTATATATTTCGACACGAAAACGGATACGAAAGGCAAATTTACCTTAATTTCGAGATGATAGCTGGATGCCACTTGCAGAAATTAAACAAACAACATAGTGAGATCCTGTGACAATGCATGTATTTTCTACTTTTATTACTGACACTTTTATTTTTGGTTGCTTTTGATTATTTTACTCCTTTGATTTTAATTGGCAATTTTAAATTTTTTGGTGAATCACTTCGTATGAGATAGTGAGAAGAATAGTTGGCGCTGTTTTGGCGGCACGAGGGGGACCTACACAATATTAGGAAGGTGGGTTTAATGTTGTGGCTGATCGGTGTAAATGAATTTACACAGCAATTACAATCGCAGGAAACAATGTATCATGCGCTCAAATGTAATATTTGTGTAAAAATGTTGCTGGCTCTGTTGATTCTGGTGACCAGCTGACAGCGTGCTGATTAAGTCATCAACATTCTGGTGCGGTTGCCAGATTTTCAATACCAGAATCATTATAAATGAATACATGAATAAGATTTCATTATTTAGTGTCTACCATTAAAACCTTTTGGTGACCGCGGTCCGTTTTTAAAGTATCCCAAAAACCCCAACCCGCGATGCTATAATTTTAACCCATGATTGTGTTTTCAGATAAGCCAAATTATGCATGAAACCCTGACAACACTGCTCAGCGCGCATCTGCGCTGTGAAGACAGTTACTTCATTTTTGTATTCTGAATGCTCTACTGATGGAAATGAATGACTTCCGATCTATCATCTGTTGTTTGTCAGATGCAGTGAAAAGGCGGCTTTATGAATTTCACCTGGCAGACGAAAAATGACTTACAATGAAGGAGGGACCCAAGATACTGAGAGATCAGGATATCACAGAGACCAAAAATCACCCAGAACACCCTGGCCTAGTTTTTCATGTGGAACTATTGACGTGAAGGATTTTATTAACATTGCTGACATTTTGTCCACACAAAAACACTAAAACTGGACAAACACACACGTGTCTCTTACCTTCATGAGGTCAAGCAAGACAGGGCTGATGATTCCAAGATATCTCCTCTCCAGAGTCTGGGGATGACTTACTGAGGGAAACTACACACGCACACACAAAATCAGCAGAGACAGGTAAAAAAAAAAAAAAAATCTCTTTATCTGATTGGTGCTTACCATAACAAACAGCCCAAATAGTTTACAACAAAACTGGCTTACAAAAACTAAAACTGGGTACTGTCAAAAATGTGATTTTAGAAAACCCATATCCATATGTGACCATCTAAATATTCACACTCATTATTCAAAGTGTTGGTTTGAGAGGCAGAGAGAGGCAGACTGACCCGTAGCCCATGAAATCGCGGATTATTGTAGAATAGTTTCATCTGTTCAGGTGGCAGTGGTCCTAAAACCTTCTGGATAGTGAAGAGCTGGTCGATCTCGCTCTCACCCGGAAATAAAGGCTGACCGTCACTCAACTCTCCCAGAATACACCCGACTGACCACATGTCCACCGCTTTACCGTACGGAGCCCTGAAAGAGAGACAGAGAGAAAGTCTATCGTGATAGTGAATCTACCCTTGTGGGATTTGTACCTACAACCTTTCAATTACCAGATTAAATCTTTAACCACTAGAATAGAGTATTGAGCATCAAAACTATGGAAATATAACTGTTCTAATCTCTCATATATACAGTTGAAGTCAGAAGTTTACATACACTTAAGTTGAAGTCATTAAAACTCATTTTTTAACCACTCCACAGATTTCATATTAGCAAACTCTAGTTTTGGCAAGTCGTTTAGGACATCTACTTTGTGCATGACACGAGTAATTTTTCCAACAATTGTTTACAAACAGATTGTTTCACTTTTAATTGACTATATCACAATTCCAGTGGGTCAGAAGTTTATGTTCACTAAGTTAACTGTGCCTTTAAGCAGCTTAGAAAATTCCAGAAAATGATGTCAAGCTTTAGACAATTAGCTTCTGATAGGAGGTGTACTGAATTGGAGGTGTACCTGTGGATGTATTTTAAGGCCTACCTTCAAACTCAGTGCCTCTTTGCTCGACATCATAGGAAAATCAAAAAATACAGTACTGTGCAAAAGTTTTAGGCACTTGTGAAAAATGTTGCATAGTGAGGATTTCTTAAAAAATAATGCCATAAATAGTTTTCATTTATCACTTAATGTCATACAAAGTCCAGTAAACATAAAAAATCTAAATCAATATTCGGTGTGACCACCTTTGCCTTTAAAACAGCACCAATTCTCCTAGGTCACCTGGACACAGTTTTTCTTGGTTGTTGGCAGATAGGATGTCCCAAGCTTCTTGGAAAATTCACCACAGTTCTTCTATCTAGTTAGGCTGTCTCAATTGCTTCTATCTCTTTATGTAATCTCAGACTGACACGATGTTCAGTGGGGGGCAATGTGGGGGCCATGACATCTGTTGCAGGGCTCCCTGTTCTTCTGTTCTTATCTTTTCTGTTTGCAAATGTAATGTTTGGGAGTCTAACATTTATATTTCCTATTGACACACTAAAGTTGATTATATACATAACCATCTTAAGACAAATGCTTTTGTGAAACATCTTATGTGCCTAAGACTTTTGCACAGTACTGTATATATATATATATATATATATATATATATATACACACTCACCCCAGCAGCAGTTCTGGTGAACGGTACCATCTGGTCGCCACGTACTCAGTGTAATTTGCATCAATGCTCTCCGAGAGATTCCGAGCAAAACCTACGAGAGAAACCACACAATATCAAAACCTATGACCAAATATGAGCGATCTAGACAGATTCACCTTGCTGAATTAACATTTTAAGATTATGGGCTCTATTTTCATGACCGCGCTAGGCTCAGCGCAACCGTAACGACTATTAAGACTATATCTTATCTAATGTTTGTGAGAGCACTAATTCTAAGTGCGATTTTCATGCCAGCGCAAAGCGCAAGTGGGCATGGGTGGAAGTATTTGCACTATCTGTGGGTGTATGTGCACAAACTGTGGGTGTATTGTCTGTTAATGAAGTGGTGCAAATTGCAATTTGCTATTTTCCTGGGAAATAGGTCACTGAGCTAAGACATTTCAGAACCATGTCTATTTTAGTGCAAAGTCTAAACTCAGTTCCTGCATTTGCTGTTTGGAGATTCCACCAGCACGTGGTAATAAAGTTCATGTCCAAAATCTGAAAATATACAGTAGTGAAACATCAAATTATGTCCATGATGATCGCTGTTGTAGCCGTTTAATGAAAAAACATTAATGAGGTTTGTGTTAAACTTTCTAGAGGTCATGGTTTATTTTTCAATTGTTATGTTTATATTTACAATTGTATTTCTTTCTTTTTTTTTTTTTTACCCAATTTGGAATGCACAATTCCCAATGCGATTTTTTTATGTCCTCGTGTTCGCGTAGTGATTCGCCTCAATCTGGGTGGCGGAGGACAAATCCCAGCTGCCTCCGTGTCTGAGACCGCCAATCCGTGCATCTTATCACGTAGCTTGTTGAGTGCGTTGCCACGGAGACATAGCGCAGCATCCACGCTCAACTCACCACGCGCCCCACCGAGAGCGAACCACATTATAGCGACCACGAGGAGGTTACCCCATGTGACTCTTCCCTTCCTAGCAACCGGGCCAATTTGGTTGCTTAGGAGACCTGGCTGGAGTCACACAGCATGCCCCTGGATTCGAACTATCGAACTCCAGGGGCGGTAGTACAATTGTATTTCTGATCTAATTTGTATTAATATTTTTCCACCTGTTGTCATAGAGTTATTTATAAGTCATTGCAAAAGGGGTCGGTGAAAGAAGTTGGAGAGGGTAAATGTTTGGATTGGTTATAGTGGTTGTGGTTATATAGGATTTTTTTGACCACTTCATTATTTTGATTATATTTTTGTTTGAATTTGAATTTTGAAATATTTTTGGTTTACTTTTATCAATTTTCAATAAATGAATTTAATTGTTAAAGCAAAATCGACCGGTAGAAGTGAAGTGCGTGCAAAAATTTGCAGCCAAAACTGGAAGGCCGGCACATTCACGGCTAATACTAGCCATGATTTGTGTCACTCGATCAATATGATTAATAGTACTTACATTATCTATAATTTAACAGAGCCTACATCCAGATCCTGAGGAGAACCACATTCAAACATAGATGCAGCTAATGCACAAAAGAACGTGAGTCCATATTTCTGTTCTTCTACAATATAATATGATTCAAATGGTGCAATAACCGGAGAAGCTCAGAATCAAATAGCACTTGACCCAGTCCATTAGCGCTTTGTGCACGCAATTTCGCCAAACCCACTTGCGCCTACACTTTGCACATGCTTGCACGAGCATACCAAAACTTCATGGCAATGCCCATTGACTTTGTGCATATGACGTATTGCATGCTTAGCACTCTTAAACTAGGGCCCTACGTTTACTGGACTAAATTAAGTCCACCGGGTTTGCATTAGGTTACCAAGTTTGCTGGTCAATGCTACACAAAGAATGCGAGACAGAACATTAATGTACATTTCTCAAATAATTTGGTCTTGGGAGAATTTAATGAGAAATGTTTGAGTTCATATTGAAATCTCTGACTTTTAATTGCAGACTATGGTATCTTGGCAGATGTGAGCACAGTTTGAGACACTTAGTGCCTTTACATGCACACCAATATGATGATAATTTCCAAAAATCTGCTTATTAAAAAAAAAAAAAAAGTTTAAATGAGATTTGCAATCATTGGATTATTTTCAGCTTTTGATGTCAAAATGTAAATTAACAAGTTCATATTTGTTTTTTTTTTCCAAGAAGAGATTTGAGAGGCAACATTTCCATATGAAAACATTAACATTTGTCTCCAGCACATGTTTAGTATGGACAACAGACAGGCCAACAGCTTCAGTCTTACAGTCGAGTCTGGAGTGAGAGACAGACGACCTGCTGTTTTCTCACAGAGTTGAACACACAAACACAATACACGACTCTAATCAGGGACGAAGCCATGCAATAAATGTGGCCAGTGGAATGTCCTGCACCGTTTGTGCTACATTATATCTAAAATCATGTGGTTTGTTGAGGAGAGGTGTTCTACTGCATTTATATGCGACTGAACTTAAAATTGGCATCTTGTTGAAAAATCCCTTCTCCTTACATCTAGATCTACACCAGAATATCATAGAGACTTAAGGGTGGACTCTTTTGACTTGTGCTAGTGAGCAACCACTCAGAACACCCTACCAACGCACAATAGACACATTAAAACGCAATTCTGAGAGCAGCTAGATGATTGGTGCTTCATGATCACATGACTATAGAGACGTACCAAAGTCACACAGTTTGAGCACATCATCAGAACTGATGAGGAGATTCTCTGGCTTGATATCTAGAGAGAGAAAGAGAAAGAGAGGGTAAATAATAGATTTGGTGAAGTATTGTCCTGTATGTCAATCCTCTGAGACTAGTCTGTTCTTTTCTAAATTGATTGTTCCTTCCAACTACATTCAAAATAATCGCAATTAGACATTTTTGGTCATGGTAGTCTTTTGCTCTCTTTGTCACCACTACACTACCATTCAAAAAGTTAGAACCACTAAGACATTTCTTATCTTAAAAGAAACTGATGCTTCTGTTCATCAAGGATGCATTAAAAGATCAAAAATACAGCCCAAAACATTAGCAATGTTGAAAATAATTATTATGTTGGTGTGACAAAGCAAACATACTGTTATTCTACAGACTTTAGCTGCTTTTCCACTACTAGGCCGAACGGTTCTCATTGCGAAACCATGCCGTTTCATGCCGATCCGGGCCAGTTAGCACGGTTATGGTTTCTTTTTCCACTGTGGTGTCTGAATGTATGTAACAAATACGTAAAGTTGTTGACGCCGTGAGAGGTAAACATTGGAGCAAGTGCACTATGGGCAGTGGTGGCTCAGCAGTTGAGGCTCTGGCTTACTGACCAGAAGGTCAGGGGTTCAAGCCCCAGCACTGCCAATATGCCACTGTTGGGCCCTTGACCCTATCTGCTCCAGGGTTGCCGTATCATGGCTGACCCTGTGCTCTGACCCCCTCGTGCTCGCTATAATGTGGTTTGTTCTCGGTGGGGCGCATGGTGAATTGAGCGCGGATGCCGCGGTAGATGGCGTGAAGCCTCCACACGCGCTATGTCTCCGTGGCAACGCGCTCAACAAGCCACGTGATAAGATGCGCGGGTTGACTGTCTCAGACGCGGAGGCAACTGGGATTCGTCCTCCGCCACCCGGACTGAAGCAAAATCACTATGCGACCACCAGGACTTAGCGCGCATTGGGAATTGGGCATTCCAAATTGGGAGAAAAAGGGGAAAAATCCCCAAAACAAATAAAATAAAATGTATAATGTGTAACAAAAAGGCTTCTTCTTTGGAGGATGACCACATATTCCAGTTTTTAAGACTGCTTGAGTTTTACTCTACTAAAGTACAGGAAAGACATGTTCAATTTCGCAAAAAGAAAGCAAAGAGAAAAAGGCGAGAGGTTTACCATCATTTGCTGAGAGGTTATGCATGCCACCGGACATGAACACACAGAAAGGTCAAAGTTCACAGACCAGCTAAAAAGGGCATTTATTGACAAAATATTATATGAGTAATTTAATATGATATCATAATTACAATTGTGAGTCGCCACGTACTAAAGCCATTCCACCAGAAAAGTTGAGCACGGTTAAGCATGGTTAGCTAACTGTGTTGAGAAAGCCTGGCCGAGAATGGTTTGTAATCGTGCCGTGTCAAATCGTGCTCAATTGGAAATGCTACTAGATCTGTCCCTCACCGTGCTAAGAACCATTTGACCTGATGGTGGAAAAGTAGCTTTTGTTTAAGGGTTTTCCCCAAATCCCTAAACCAAGACCAAAATGATCAATTGTAACCCCTCTTAGAGTTTTCAATCTACATCCACCAAACTCAGCACTCCTGTTGCTGTATCTTTTCTAACTAAACGGAATAACCGTTTCTGCACATTGGATGATCAAAAATCCCATTGACATTACAGTGACAGAAGGTTCAAACAGACCAACAGAATGCTTGTTAATTAAAACTCCAACTGTGAAAAAAACACAAGGCCTACAATACAAAATCTATTCATCTGCAGAATGTATCTTTCTGAAGGTTTAATCCGAAGCTCTGCTTGACTATCCATCCATCCATCTTTTAAAAACTTTCAGGCAAAGGCTTTGACAAGCCAATATCAAAGTTTGTCTTTTGAAATAGATATTTGATATTTTTTTATTTTATTTAAAAATTAAAATTTTGTCCATGATGGCAAAGCCCCATTTTCAGCAAGTTACTCCAGTCTACCAAGAAAATAGTGTCACCAATTTTCCCGGTCACATTACACTCAGTGCTCCATTCACTCCCATACCAACGCACCCGAACATGGGAGACTGGAAACGCAGGCTCATGTGAAGAAACTACACAGTTCGCTGCGTAAAAAAGTTCAAGTTTGGCAAACACTGACCTGCGAATCTGGATGATGAGAAGATGTGTGACCAATTGAAGATCGAAACATCACACACTGGCCTCTTGGCTCAATTCAAATCTGCATGTTTTAATTGTTGCCGGATGGTGAGTAGACTGCAAATTTTAAAATTTTTAATATAATATTATTTGTTATTTGTGATTTATTTGTTCAAACCAGAAGCCCTTGTGCTTGAATTAATAGCCTGGTCTGTGTTTTGCTCTCCGAAAAAAATCTTGCACGCTCAAAGCCTAGTGTGAACGCCCCTTAACTCTTCAGAATGTGCTAATTTGGTACTCAAGAAAAATTTCTTATTATTAGAACAGTTAAAAAACGGTTGTGGTATTTAATGAACATTGCAATACAGTGTCTTTTAAGTCACCTGCAAGTCACTTTTCACTTCCAAGTCAAATTTTGGTTTTAAAAATGGCCAAAACGAAAAAAAGAAAAATCTAAAAATGTATCAGTCTATTGTTCTTTTAAGAGATGAAGGCTATTCCATGCACTACTGTCTTGAAAGAAGAAATCAAACTGGACCAAACAAGGACAGAGAGGGAAGTTGATGGCCTAAGAAGACAAGAACATCAGAGTCTCTTGTTTGAGAAACAGACTCCTCACTGGTGCTAAACTGGCAGCTTCAATGACCAGTACATGACAAACACCAGTTTCATCTGCAACAGTGAAAAGACGACGTTGGGATGCTGGCCTTTTAGATTAATAAGAACAAAAGGGTAGAATGTGCAAAAGATTGAGTGGTAAACTTTATTTCCTGCTACTGTAATTCTTGATCCATTTAACCTCCTGAAACCCGAGCGTGACTGCTGTGTGCCTTTTTCATTTCCCTTTTTTATTTGTAACTAGTAGTACCTAATAAACATGCAAAAAAATAAAAAAAATAAAAAAAAATTCTGAAAGAATTATTTTCCTACAAATATATGTCCACATATGTGGACAGTAGGTCTAAGTTGAGAAATTTTAAAAAATACCAAGCTATAGAAAGTCAGATATTTTTTTAATCAAATTGTTTATTATGTTTCCAGGAGTGGTTATTCATGTTTGAGATGTTACAGACATTACATCAGAAATTAGCATAAATAATTCTGATTCAAAGTAATGTCCGGTATCATCCAATCACTGGCAACCATGTTAAAATAAAATGATACATTATAAATTTTGAATCTATGTACTGATTACCATTGTCCCATGTCTGCCAAACATGTTGAGTGGTTCAAACATCATCTGCAGCCTGAAACTGAACTTTTGGTCGGATTTTAGGAGTGAATGCACTTAGCTGCATAGAAAGCTTTAGGATGCTCCCTTGCTCCCTATTTAGTGAATGACTTAACCTCCAGTGTGCTGTCTGTCTGCACTGGTCTCAGAACAGTTTGAAATGTACCTTAATTTCATCCTAACTCCATAAAAACCTCTGAAAGCAACATTTTTCAGCTTTTGGATGAACCCGTTTATTCGCAATGTGAAAAAACACAGTAAATATAGGATTTCTAAGGAAAAAATGTACTAAAGTACACATTAGTGTACACTGTATTTATCAGCGTGGCGTTTCACGATAAATCGCTCAAATGTAAAAAATGGCATATCGGAGGAAACTAGAGACTCTAATCTTTTGACTCCAACAGGTTTCAATATAAAAATGTAACTAGGTTACTTACCAGATGTAGTTGTGTTGCCGTCTCTCCCAAAGAAAAACCCCGCTAAGATCGGCGCCATGTTGTTTTGTCACATGACTCCGTGCATCAAAAGTTTAACTTTTTACTGACAGCACAGAGTCTTCTGAACTGAGATCAGTCAATTTAAATGGATTTAAATTATGCGTTCGATATAGCAAAACCAAAAAACAACGTCCACGCATGTGTACGTGGAGTCACATGACAGTAAAGCATTCTTTGCGAAGAAAATTATAATTCTCTTCCAAAAACATAATAATATCATAGTGATTCCAAACTTTTGAATGCTGGTGTAAGAGTTAATGTATGTTAGTGTTATGCATACAGGTAAACTCTCACCTCTGTGGACGATGTCATTCTTATGGCACCAGTGAATGGCTTTGATCAGCTGATAGATGTAGTTCCGAACCTTGTCAGGTGGAGCGCCATTGGGCATGTCCTCCAACAGCTCTAACATGTTCTACACACACATTCAATCATCTTAACAAATATATTCAGAGGTAAATGGGGCTGAAGATTTATGTCTGTCTCTCTCTCACCTTCTCGACATACTCAAAGACGAGGTAGAGTTTCCCCCGCCGCCGAAACGCCTCCTTCAGCTCTACGATGTTTTCCTGCTTGAGCGTACGGAGCATCTTCAGCTCCCGCATGGTCGTCTCCTTCACCTCCTCATTTTCTGAATCGAGAGAAAAACCGATCGACAGATAAAGGACAGCAGGACGTGAGGTCAGTACTTCCTTTTAGGGTTATTGTATTTTTTACGTGTAACACGCGAACAGTGTGACGTAGCAAAATTAGATCACTCTAATTACAATCAAGGAAGCTATATACACAGAGAGCAGTGCAACATCTATACATGGAAAAGTCATTGCATGAAAATTGTGTTGAATAAACAACTGTCCACATAAAAACATATCACTTTGAATGAAAAAAAAGCATTTGAAAGCAAAGCATATCGCCACCTTAAGGTGAAAAAAGCAACGCAACAGTCACTAGCACATTACTTTTCTTAAAAAGTAACAGCACAATGTAATTTGTTACTTTTACTAACGTAATAATGTAACATGTTACTTTTAAAAGAAACATTCTACAACACTGGAACTTCATACCAGTGTTATTATCGTTAATGTAAACATTTCCATTAACGGAAATAAAAATAAAAAGTTAACATTGTTGAAAAAAATAAAACTAAACTAAAAATACACTTCCACGACCTTGAATTAAAATAAATAAAAGTGACCTTGAATTAAATTGTTTTCGTTTTTTGAAACACAGTATATTAAAATATTTGAAACTTTCACAACCCGCCTTTATTAAGCATGTAAATGCTACTAGACAGCGGTAAATCTGAAGTATGTAATTTCTGCGCCACTAGTGCTTTCAAAACAGCTTTCTGAACACGCCCTTTTCTGCCGTTGATCAAACAAAGAGATCGTCCCACCCCCAACTCACGCCATTGGTCAAGTAACGTTGTTGGGTGGGGTCTAAGTGGGTCGCTCTAAACAAACACAGGAATTTTTATAACGCCACAGAGACACAGTGTTTACAGTTTTCGAGGAAATTAATCTCTGAATGGTTTACTTATAGTTGTCTCTGCATATTAAGCTGGGATACAAGAAAATATTTTAACCCTGAAAAAGTTGCATACATCAGTTTTAAGTTATTGTAGTTAACGCAAACGCTTTGGCTACCCTAAACACAAAAACTAGTAAAAGTCATAGTGAAATGAATGAAAACCAAACTAAATTGGAAATGAAAACTAAATTAAAATGAAAAACTATACTATTCCTGTTACATACCAAGATAAAGACGTAACATGAAGTATCTACTTCTGCTTGCTTGCGTGCATGTGGATCTGTTAAAAGTAGGGATGCACTGAAATTTTGGCCACTGAAAATGCTATTTTCGGTTTTTGGCCGAAAGAGGAAAAAAAGCCAAAAATCTTGGCCGAAACTCTGAACAAAACTGTTACTTTAAATTAAGTAACAGAGACACTGGCATGAAGAAAATGCAGCGTTTTATGTGAAAACATGTAAACAGCAGCTAATGTTTAAATATATATTGATGTTAATAAGATTGTGCTTATAACTGTGATGTGCATCTGTACAGTTTGTGAACGAGCGCAACAGCACAAAAATACTCAAAGGTGTTTATGAAAGCACGCTGTGGTGAAATATAAAATGCAAACGCACATTCTGTTGGTATTTGCCTTAACTAGTTGTCTGCATTCCCAAAAGTAATGAAGCGATCACTCTCTTGAATATCAGCGCATTAATAAAGAGTGTTTTTCTGTGCGTATTTAGAGGATGTTTAGCTTGAGCCACCATCACATATCATGGTAAACTATCCCCACCTACTGTTCGAGCCGAGCCTCACTCTAAATCAGCCGTGTCAAACACGAGTCCAATTCAACCTGCTTTGCATCTGCTGCTCGCGGTCTCGCGCAAAAGGCCAAATTCGAAATCCCTTTTTGTCTGAAACTGGACCAGTGAGTGACACGGTCACAGATAAACTTTTTATTCCCCACTCACAACAATACTGACAATATGGAAGATGGACAGATACAAGAAAAACATAGGAAGGTATGCTTTTGTCCTTTGTTCATAAGTACATTATTAGCACTTTGTAGGGTAAATATTTGCTTATGTTAGGCAAAAGTCATTTTATATATACAAGTCTATATACAGTATATACTGTATATATTAGTATATACATATACAATAAGATGGATGGATGGATGGATGGATGGATAATATAAAAAATATTATATATACTGTATACTGTATATAAAGCATTTTCAGTTTCAGCCAAAAATGTTCATTTCGGTGCATCACTAGTTAAAAGCTTGCAAGTTGTTGCGTGCATTTGTGGATTGATGTGTGCATTTGTGAGATGTTTTGATACAGTTTTATCTCCATAGCTACCATTACTGGAAAACAATCAGGGAATTTTACTGCAATTTAACATGTTTAATTTATTCACATGGAACACGTTTTTAATTTAAATAGCGTCTAAATAGAGAGGATGAGTCTTACCCTCACTGTCCTTGAACTTTTTAATGGCCACGATTTCATTTGTCTCCTGAAATAGAGAAAAGAAACACACACACACACACACACACACACACACACACACACACACACACATGTCTGGTCATCAAGTGACAAATGAACTTAGAAACTGAACAGAATTTCAACACGTAAAGAGATACTGTAGTCGAGCGTAGGCAAGATGGGAAAGAAGTTCATGTTACTAAGTGAATTCGGTCTATTCACCTTGTTTTGTCTACATAATATACTGTATTTTTTTTAAATGACACATGGAAAACAGTGTCAGAAATTGTCAGCATTCTGAGTGAGTTTGATTCATATATTGACAGACTGTTCATGATATGATGCATTATTCAGTGCTGCAGGATGAATACAAACACTTTCCCCTCCATAATGTTCAATTTTAGCCGCAAGAAAACTTTGGAAGTGATTTGTTTTGTCACATTATACTGATATGTATTTATTTTTTTTACAAGCAATACGTTTCTTTTGTGATCAGACTTCCAAAACCTCTAGTCAGTCGTGCAGTCCACCAATAAATGTAAGAGCATCCAACAGTAGAAATTACCTCTACAACCAGCAACACAGACACTCGATCACTGTCGGTCTAAACAGCTCATTACACCTTCTGTCCTCTCTCTCTCTCGCTGGCCTATTTTACTCTCTCTTTATACTTTCAGTACCCTTCAGTGCTCTACTTACATTACCAGAGACAAACAGAGAGAGATGGCGAGAGCGAGAGAGACTTACACATGCAGCTTACACCACTGAAGTTTACTAAAACACAAGCAACATCATGAAAAAGCAGAAGTGTGTTTGTGTGTACGCGGAGGCTTTAGGATTGTTTGTAGTAAACAAAAAGTGAGCACAGTTGCTAAAACTGCTAATGACGGAAAATGTATAAACCTGACACAACACAAATATCCCTGTAGATTATGGGCCCTTTAAATTCTGGAGCTTTTGTTGAACTGTGGAGATATTTTTGGGACTCCTTCGACTCTAAAGGTCCTAAAGATCACAGCAGATCTATTTCTTGTCCTTCATTAAGACCAAAACACGTCAGCGGCTATCTATTTGCTGTCTGAAGCTCCCTGCAGGCGATCTGGCACATGTCAGAGGTCAACAGTGTTTACACCCATCCAGATATGATATTTCACCTGTCATACATGTGCGTCTAACACACAAAGGGAGTGGTGGTTCATCAATGACTTTTGACCCCTGCCTCATCTCAGACTGGGACTGATAGGCTATTGATTTATTGGCCTGTCAGATCTTGCACCCATTTTGATTGGTTGATTCCGTGAGAGGGTTTGTGGTTATATATAAGGTTTTTAGGGCATTCAGAGACACTCCAGAGAGCTCATTATTGAGAAAGATACAGAGTGCTACCTATGGAGATAAAACAGTATCAAAACATCTAACCAATGGAAAAAATCTCTGTGCATTTGTAAATTAAGCACACATGTGAATCTGTTGCATGCTATTGTGCGTGTGTAGATATGTTGCGTGCATTTGTGGATTAAGCGCAAATGTGGATCTGTTGTGTGCATTTGTTGATTAAAGGGGTCATAACATTGTGACGAGGAGGAGGGCGTGGCCGGGCCGTGAGGGTGCATGGCCAGCACTGAATCAGATGGCTGTGTGCGTCTCTCTCGCTCTCTCTCGAACTGGTGCCTCTGTCTCCCCTTGATCTCACTCTCCCGCTGATCATCTGATTCAGCGCCAGCCGTGCACCCTCACAATCTGGCCATGCCCTCCTCCTTGTCACAAACATAGTCTTTTTTTAAATAATTTTATTCTCTTCCCTGAGGTCCACTTAGAATGTTAGTAAAGTTTTTTTGCACCAAACAGTCATAATTTATTCATATATAATAATTTTCCATCCTGTATCTGGCTCTCTGTCTGAAACGCTGTTTTTTTTTTTTTTCTCCCAATTTGGAATGCCCAATTCCCAATGCGCTCTAAGTCCTCGTGGTCGCATAGTGATTCGCCTCAGTCCGGGTGGCGGAGGACGAATCCCAGTTGCCTCCACGTCTGAGACCGTCAACCCGGGCATCTTATCACGTGGCTTGTTGAGCACATTGCCACGGAGACATAGTGTGTGTGGAGGCTTCACGCCATCCACCGCGGCAACCACGCACAACTCATCAAGCGCCCCACCGAGAACGAACCACATTATAGCGACCACGAGGAGGTTACCCCATGTGACTCTACCCTCCCTAGCAACCGGGCCAATTTGGTTGCTTAGGAGACCTGGCTGGAGTAACTCAGCCGAACTAACTAACGAACTAGCGAACTCCAGGGGTGGTAGCCAGCGTATTTGACCACTGAGCAACCCAGGCCCCCTGAAACGCTCGGTTTTAAGCTGTGTGGCCCTTTAAGACTTCAATGTAAATGCCCACTTTTGTGTTTGGCTAACATCATGCAGCCCTTCCAATACAGGCATATTTGAAATGCAATCCGAAGAAAATGTATCAACTCCATACAACATTAAAACTACATTTCTGGGTTAACACATAACGTACACCCAAAACATTTCATTTGAATGTATCAAACTGTTAAGCACAGCATAAACTATCAAACAGTCATGATATACAGTATGAAATATTCATGAATGAAATTGGTAAACTTTTTCGTTTTTTGTCCAATAGTCCAATTTTAACTGCCCCATCTTTCAATAACAGGTCCTTTGCAAAGCTTGAATCATATTGTGACTGTTTCACAAGCAATTCACACTGAAATCTTCAGAATACACAAATGTAATTCAATCCACGGTGATGATGGGTGCTTCAACCGGTTTCAACAGGCGAAAGCAGAGATGCTGGTCTTCACATCTCACATTTTCCTGGTTTGTTTACACACAGAAGGGCATGTGTTTCTCCCAGTCAGTGGCAGCAGCAGAATGAGACGCATTTTTTGCCACTTTTAAAACGCGGCGCACATCGCCGGAAACGCATCAAAACGATCAAAGACGTCTATCAAGTACATTTACAAAAGACCAACCATTAAAAATAGCACAGATGGGTGCAAACACAATCCAGGACGCCTTCCAAACAGCACAAAAGCAAGACAGCACAGCTGAATGAAACACAATGGGGGATCCTTTTCAGAGTTATAACTTGACGTCACATTTTTTAAAAGCGGCGCGAGATGTATGTTAATGGTCAAAGCCGTTCATCTAGTCCACTTAGGATGAATCTCCCATGACAGGCCCCATCTTTATATATATATATATATATATATATAAATAGTTTTAGACCTAAAACTGATCCCTGCGGCACTCCACATTTTATCTGCGTTAACTGTGTTACAGTGTTATTTAAACTAATACATTGGTACCTGTTCTCTAAATAACTTGATATCCATGAATGAGCAATACCTCTAATACCACATTTATATAATTACTTTAGTAATAATTCATGATTTATGGTATCAAATGCTTTCTTTAGATCGACAAAAATTCCTACCACATATTCTTTTTTATCAATTGCAGTAGCTATTTCCTCTACTGATTCCATTAATGCCAATTCAGTTGAATGCTTGGCTCGAAACCCATACTGTCCATCACTTAAGATTTTATATTTTTCTATAAATTTATCCAGCCTCACAACATACACCGATCAGCCACAACATTAAACCACCTGCATAATATTGTGTAGGTCCCCCTCGTGCCACCAAAATAGC
Organism: Myxocyprinus asiaticus; assembly: GCF_019703515.2. Lineage (NCBI taxonomy): Eukaryota > Metazoa > Chordata > Actinopteri > Cypriniformes > Catostomidae > Myxocyprinus > Myxocyprinus asiaticus. The sequence continues at coordinate 6,035,184 of NC_059372.1, forward strand.
ACCAACCCACATCTCAGAATAGCATTCTGAGATTATATTCTTATCACCGCAATTGTACAGAGAGGTTATCTGAGTTACCATAGATCAGGGTTCCTCAATAGGCAGCCCACGGGCCACATCCGGCAAATGTTTGGCCCGCGCTAAAGGCCTGTTCACAACAAATCCATGACAATTTTGTGAGACACACTTTAGACAAAAGGCCTATAAAAAAAAATTACAAATGAAAAATAATTTCACCTCTGTATAGTAGGTAGCGCTGTTGTTGTTCTACAAACATTTATACCAGTCTCCTGCCCTGCTCAGGCTAGCTGTCAGTGCTAAAGATTAATATATTGAACACTGTTAAAGCAGTCATTTACTTAATTTGGCATAACTGTTTCATTATGTTCTTTCATTGGTGTTGATGCATTCTGAGGAGTATATAATCTGTGTTTTTTTGCGAGTGAGATGAGTAAAGAGCGCTGTTGCATAAATATACATCCTATTTATATTTGCACATGTATTTTGCAACGAGTATATTTCAAACGGACTCCCGAAGCCAACTACTCTTTTTATAATGCCTGGATTAATGCCTGGAGAATATAACACAAGTTACTATGATACAAATACACCTGGAATAGTGCACATAAAGAATAACATTGTACAGAAAAAAAATATGATGCATTGCCTAATATTAAAAATAATTTATAAGAGAACATCCATGCATTTGTGGATTGCTGTGTGCGTGTGTGGATCTGTTGCATGCATTTGTGGACTGAGCGTGCATGTGGATCTGCTGCATGCAATTTTAGATTGCTGTGTATGTGTGTGTGGATCTGTTGCACGCATTTGTGGATTGAGCACACATGTGGATCTGCTACATGCAATTGTAGATTGCTGTGTGTGTGTGTGTGGATCTGTTGCATGCATTTGTGGATTGAGCACACATGTGGATATGCTACATGCAATTGTAGATTGCTGTGTGTGTGTGTGTGGATCTGTTGCATGCATTTGTGGATTGAGCACACATGTGGATCTGCTGCATGCATTTGTGGATTGCTGTGTGCATGTGTGGATCTGTTGTGTGCATTTGTGGATTGAGCGCGCATGTGGATCTATTAAGTACATTTGTGAATTGCTGTGTGTGTAGATCTGCTGCATGCATTTGTGGATTAAGCATGCATGTGGATCTGCTGCATGCATTTGTGGATTGCTGTGTGCATTTGTGGATTGAGCGCACATGTGGATCTGCTGCATGCAATTGTAGATTGCTGTGTGTGTGTGTGTGTGTGTGTGTGTGTGTGTGGATCTGTTGCATGCATTTGTGGATTGAGCACACATGTGGATCTGCTGCCTGCATTTGTGGATTGAGCACACATGTGGATCTCCTGCATGCATTTGTGGATTGAGCACACATGTGGATCTGCTGCCTGCATTTGTGGATTGAGCACACATGTGGATCTGCTGCCTGCATTTGTGGATTGAGCACACATGTGGATCTCCTGCATGCATTTGTGGATTGAGCACACATGTGGATCTCCTGCATGCATTTGTGGATTGCTGTGTGCATGTGTGGATCTGTTGTGTGCATTTGTGAATTGAGCGCAAATGTGGATCTGCTGCATGTGTTTGTGGATTGCTGTGTGCATGTGTATATCTTTTGTGTGCATTTGTGGATAACGTGCACATGTTTTTGTGTCCATCCGCTGTTTTTTAAATTGTTTTTGTATGTAAAAATGCGCTAGAGAGATGATTGAATTGCATTGTGCTGTTTTTTCTGTGTTTAACACAAGAGTGCTGTGTTTTTTAGATGCTGAGTCAAGTTAAAAAGAACTTATGCTGTATTAATTTCACTGCATCTAGCTTTTTTTTTTTTTTAAGCACAAGGATGCATTCGGTGTGAACGGCCCCTAATGATACCTGTGACCTGTCTGAGTGGCACATGAAAGGATGTGAGTTTTACAAATACTATTACTCTGCCAAAACTACTCTTGAAAACATCAGGTGACATGCCAGGAATGCTGTAACATTTGTGTTTTCTGCCGATTCATAAACATTTATGATTAATATAGCTGCAACATTTATTGTCTGATGGCAGAAATAAAAATGCCCCTTAAATGCCCTCTTTGTTGGAGGGGTGTGGAGAGAATATTGATCATGCCTTTGAGGTTTATTTTGCATTCAGTAATTAGTCGGCAAATACAGAAAGTCTTACCAATGTACAAGAGTCCTATATAACAGAATAAATGAGGATTTCATGAAGTGCATCTAAGACTACAGGGTTATTAAAGACTACCGGGAGGAATTTATCATCCGTTGCTCAGCTCAGCATGAGTCTGTGAAAACTGAAAAGACAGACAGAAAACAGGAAGTTGAAATGAGGACAGACTAACCAAGAAAACATAAGAAACACATGCAAAACATTCAGAGTAAGAAAAACTGCGCAAATCACATAAGTAACGTATTTTTAAGTGAGCAGTTGAAAGGGACAGTGTGATGCACACTGGAATATACTAAGCTGTCCAACATGCATTTCTAACATTCACATGTTGTAAAAAGAAAAGCAACAAAACTATGCGAATCAAAAAATGTGCGCAATAAAATATTCTCGGCAAGTGCAATACGAATTTATTGGTGAGGGTTTTTTGTTTCGCAGAGTAAACACACAAAATCGTCCTAGGTTAAAAAACATTGCTTTGTCGACGACAACTTATTCCACTTAATGAGCCACATTCATGAAACTCGAGCAGGATAATTACCATGTTGTGTTGTTCATAAAACCATTCTTGCCTAAATTATCATATGAAAGGTTTTAAGAACAATTAAAACAGATATTCATGTGGTGTATTTTCTGTGTAAATCGTACGTAAAACCATTCGTTCATAAAACCATTGTCACATTAAAACCATTGTCACAAACTAATCGCATGAATGGTTTTGTGAACAATTAACACAGAAATTCGCTCTGTTCGTCGTTATTAATGAGGCCAAATGTAAAGGGGTGCATCAGGGTTTATGAGCATACAATATTTTTGCGTAAATCGTTTGTAAAACCATTTGTACGTAAAACTATTCTACTGTCAATTATCGCATAAATGGTTTTACGAACAATTTACAACGACGTTCCTTCTTCTCATCGTCATGAATGAGGCCAAATGTGAAGGAGTGCATTGGGAATCATTGTTTCCTTTGAAAATGTTGTGGCGAAAATTTGTCTTCTGAAGATGTTTACCACATGACATTTTAATAACAAAATATTGGCTGCCACTACAAAACAATGAGCTTCGTGAGACCCAATACTCTGCTGTTCATGATAAATGTATGTTGTCTGTGTATCTGCACGATAAGAACATGGACTAGGGCGTTAGGGATTGAACTGGTTTATCTGAGCGCACAGGAAGATATCGCAACACCCTAAAGTGTCTGAACTCGATAATGATAAACAGACCAACCAACCAACAACACCAGGCTAATATTAATGTTTCATGTGAAAGAGTCATGATTAAAAACATAAAATTGCCAAAAAAAATTATCCACTCGAATGACATCACGAAGGACTAGCACCAAGACGTGCAGGAAATTAGAATATAACAGGAATTAGCATGTCATGCTTATTAATAACACACTGTGCTTCCTGATTGGTCGAGCCAAATGGAACTACACTGAGATATAGACAATCTAAACAATATGAGAAGGTGGTGAGACTTTAGCGAGTCCGCTCATGCTATTTTAATCTCTCTGACAGCATGACGCTAACACCACGCCATTTGCTTTTGCACCTAGACAACAAAGCAGCAAGTGGAATCAGGATGATGGAGGAACTGTTTTCGAAAAGCCCTCCTGATGTTTCATAGTGTCTCCTAAAACATGAAGATGATACAGCTGGAGAGATCTAGTTGTCATACTGTCTGATGTGACCACAACACATCCCTAAAATAACAAAGCTCAGTCTCTCTGCCAGAATGGTACAATGGTTTTTGTCTGTAACACACTCGTTCACACATACACACACACACAGTGTACACACTGTCCTATTGAAATGACCTAATTTACACTCAATTACACACAAACTCTCCCCTTCTTAGTCACTTCTCTTCTCTTCTCGTCTCGTCTCGTCTAGTCACTTCTCTTCTCTTCTCTTCTCTTCTCGTCTAGTCACTTCTCTTCTCTTCTCGTCTCTTCTCGTCTAGTCACTTCTCTTCTCTTCTCGTCTCTTCTTGTCTCGTCTAGTCACTTCTCTTCTCTTCTCGTCTCTTCTTGTCTCGTCTAGTCACTTCCCTTCTCTTCTCGTCTAGTCACTTCTCTTCTCTTCTCGTCTCTTCTTGTCTCGTCTAGTCACTTCTCTTCTCTTCTCGTCTCGTCTAGTCACTTCTCTTCTTTTCTCGTCTCTTCTCGTCTCGTCTCGTCTAGTCACTTCTCTTCTCTTCTCGTCTCTTCTCGTCTAGTCACTTCTCTTCTCGTCTCGTCTAGTCACTTCTCTTCTCTTCTCTTCTCGTCACTTCTCTTCTCGTCTCTTCTCGTCTAGTCACTTCTCTTCTCGTCTAGTCACTTCTCTTCTCTTCTCGTCTCTTCTCGTCTCTTCTCGTCTAGTCACTTCTCGTCTCGTCTAGTCACTTCTCTTCTCGTCTAGTCACTTCTCTTCTCGTCTCTTCTCGTCTAGTCACTTCTCGTCTCGTCTAGTCACTTCTCTTCTCGTCTAGTCACTTCTCTTCTCGTCTCTTCTCGTCTAGTCACTTCTCGTCTCGTCTAGTCACTTCTCTTCTCTTCTCTTCTCGTCTCTTCTCGTCTAGTCACTTCTCTTCTCTTCTCTTCTCATCTCTTCTCGTCTAGTCACTTCTCTTCTCTTCTCTTCTCGTCTAGTCACTTCTCTTCTCGTCTAGTCACTTCTCTTCTCTTCTCGTCTCTTCTCGTCTAGTCACTTCTCTTCTCTTCTCGTCTAGTCACTTCTCTTCTCTTCTCGTCTAGTCACTTCTCTTCTCTTCTCGTCTCGTCTAGTCACTTCTCTTCTCTTCTCTTCTCATCTTGTCTAGTCACTTCTCTTCTCTTCTTGTCTCTTCTCGTCTAGTCACTTCTCTTCTCTTCTCGTCTCGTCTCGTCTAGTCACTTCTCTTCTCTTCTCTTCTCGTCTCGTCTAGTCACTTCTCTTCTCTTCTCGTCTCTTCTTGTCTAGTCACTTCTCGTCTCGTCTCGTCTAGTCACTTCTCTTCTCTTCTCATCTCTCCTAGTCTCGTCTAGTCACTTCTCTTCTCATCTCTCCTAGTCTTTTCTCTTCTCAACCATTTTCTTCTCGTCTAGTCTTTTCTTGTCTCTTCTCTTGTTGTCTGTTGTCTTCTATTTTCTCCTCATCTCTTCTAGTCTTTTCTCTTCTCTTCTAGTCTCTCCTCATGTAGTCTTTTCTCATCTTTTCTCTTCTTGCCTTTTCTCATCTTGTTTCTTCTCATCAGTCTCTTCATGTCTTTTCTCATATTTTCTTGTCTGTTCTTATCTTGTGTAGACTCTTCTCGTCTCTCCAAGTCTTTTCACTTTTCATCTCTTCTCATCTTGTCTTTTATTGGGTTTTATCTTCTCTTCTCATCTTGTGTAGTTTTTCTATTCCAGAATTTTTCATCACTCTTTGTCATCTCTTCTCACCTTATTTCATCTTTCATAATCTTTTATCGTGTCTTCTTGTCTCTCCTAGTCTGTTCTGTCTTTTCCACTCTTCTCGTCACATCTTATCTCGTGTCCATCTCATGTCTTTTCTCGTCTTGTCTCTTCTCTTGTTGTCTGTTGTCTTCTTTTTTCTCCTCTTCTCTTCTAGTTTTTTCTCATCTTTCATCTTCTCTTCTCATCATGTGTAGTCTTTTCTCTTCTAGTCTTTTTTCCACTCTTCTCGTCATCTCGTCTCATCTTGTCTAGTCTTTTCTCATCTTGTCCCTTCTTGTTGTCTGTTGTCTTCTCTTTTCTTCTTATCTCTTCTAAAATGTTCTCTTCTCTTTTAGTCACTTCTCATGTAGTCTTTTCTCTTCTTTTCTCTTCCAGTTTTTCTCATATTTTCTTGTCTCTTTTCATCTCTTCTCATCTTGTCTCTTCCCATGTAGTCATTTCTCTTCTAGTTTTTTTTTTTTTTGTCTCTTCTCGTCATCTCACCTAGCCTTTTCTCATCTTATCTCTTCTCTTCTAGGCTTTTCTTGTCTCTTCTCATCATATCTCGCCTCTTCTCCAGAGGAAAGTGTTATTGCTCAGATATTTCTCTTTCATACCTTTAAGTATCAACTTTTTCTCAGATTCTCTAAAATTCCTCAGAAGAATTATCAATAGACACAAATGAGCCAATTGTTATACAGATATAAAATGAATGTGGATATCATAGCTCTGATCATTAAGTTTGGGGGAGTTTGATGACAAGCTTCAAACTGAAATCTTTGACTTTTGACTGCAGACTTTATCTTGGCAAATCTTGAGCACAGTTTGAGAAACTGCTCAAATGACCCATTTCACACTTTCTGCACTAAACAGATGCTGTATGTGGTGTTGGGGAGCTATAGAAAAATGTAAAAATCAATATTTTCTAGGAAACGCTTGTGAAAGGTTGCATTTGAAATGCAGATGGTCGGCATTCAATCAAACCTGATCTCAAGTCAAAACAAAGTTTCACTGAGTGACACATCCTTCACATCTGATCTCAGAACAGTTTTGCTATTCTCTCTTATATTTCATTAGTCATGTCACACTGAGACATCAGAATCACAGTGAGCACCTGTGTCCACCCTGAAACGGCTGGGAAAATCACTGAGTGTACATAAATAGCTTATGTATAAAGGGGTTGAGTCCAGGGCCGCGTTTCAGAACAACCTACATATCCTCCTCATTCTAGCATCAAGAACCAATGCCATAATGACTGCATCTATTTATTTCATCCGCTATTCTAAAGCAAAGAAATCATTTATGAACAAAAAGCTCGTGCAGAGCAAATGAAACACTGGATTTGGACACATTTAAAAATGCCTGAATGTCTTTGGATAATCAGAATTTCAGTAAATCTACTGTATTGTTTAATAATTTAAACATTTTACTTGAAATGTGTGCTTGTGCTATCTGTAAAATAAATGCCACTTGCTCTGATATTTTGTCATCTAATTCAGTGACATTCAGACATTTAAGTCTGATCTAATAATTTTTTTGGCCACTGTTTACAAACAAACTGACACTGACTGAGATACAATAACAAAATCCAATAAGATGGTTCTGAATTTTACATGACAGATCATGAACCAGCTTTCATCAGCATTACGAATGAAAAACATTGAAAACTTTCATTCTTGACCGAGAAACTCCAGCAGAATAAACGGCTCATGGGAAACTGATCTTTTCAGTATTTGTGTGAGCTGTTATTTTGGATTTCCCCTGGTGTTTCCGTGTGGAGAAGCTTTTCAATATTTACCACAAAACCAACAGAGGTGAACCACTGCACCGCTGTTTGTGTGTTGTGGATCACATTGATCTGTTCAAGGCCTCCGGTGAGATACAGACCTGATTGACGGACTGAGAAAACATTTCAAGCCAGATATTTCTCAGACTCGCTCACAAACAGACTCGTGGGAGCGTTTGAGAATCTCACACCAAAATGAACTTGCATTCAAATTAAACAACCATTCACAACATGAAAAAAAGTGTTTATTTGTACTCGTGGTTGTTGGCATGGCAGAGTGCGATTGCATAATTAGTGTTTTACAAATTAATTGTCAATATTCCATGAGCGTTCAAGAGCTCTAAAGGGCCTGCGGTTTCTCTGAAGCTTTTTAAATTTTATAAAAGACATTCAGGTCATGTTGGGTTAGGGAATTAATTATGATGAACTGCTCAAACGAGACATGCAGGTTTGTTTAATCCATTCAAAAGCATGTCAAGACTTGTTTGGAGAAAAACGGGCAATCCACAAAGTTTATTTCTTAAGCGTAGTGTGATTAAGGCTAGATTGGGCGGTAACCGCTACCACACCTACCAGACAAAGACACATATCCATCAAAAATGTTGTACCATGTTTGTGCAAGTGAAAAGTGAAATGAATAATAGTTCAGGTCAAAAACAAAATCTGTTTCAACGTCTGATTCACTTTAAGATAAATATATGTGTGTGTGTATATACAGTGGCAAGAAAAAGTATGTGAACACTTTGGAATTAGCTCCATTTTCTCCATTAATTGGTCATAAATGTTATCTCATCTTCAAAGTCACAAGTATATACAAAGCACAATGTTCTTAAGCTAACAACAAACAAACAATTATAATCTTTCACGTCTTTATTGAACATCCAATTAAACATTCACAGTGCTGTGGAAAAGTAAGTGAACCCCTAGGATAGGACTAATGATGTCAACAAAAGCTAATTAGAGTCAGGAGTTAGAAAACCTGGCATCTAATTAATGAATCGAGATTGGAGGTGTGGGTTAGAGCTACTTTGACTTACAAAAAGCACTCAAACATTTTGAGTTTGCTATTTACAAGAAGCATCTGCTGACGTGGACCATGCCTCACAAAAAAGAGAATTCAGAAGACCTACGAACAAGAATTGTTGCTTTGCATAAAGCTGGAAAGGGTTACAAAATTATCTTGAAGAGATAAGATATTCATCTGTCCACAGTTAGACAAACTGTCTATAAATGGAGATGATTTAGTACTGTGGGTACTCTCCCTAGAAGTGGCCGTCCAGCCAAGATGACTCAAAGGGCACACTGCAGAATGCTCAATGAGGTAAAAAAGAACCCTAGAGTGACAGATAAAGTCTTTAAGGAATCATTGGAACTGGTTAACATCTCTGTTCATGAGTCTACTATATGGAAAACATTAAACAGGCATGGTGTTCATGGCAGGACACCACGAAGGAAGCTGCTGCTTTCCAACATAAACATTGCTGTGCGCCTGACGTTTGCCAAAGACCACCTTGACACTCCACAACACTACTGGAAAGATGTTTTGTGGACTGATGAAACTAAGGTTGTATTATTTGGGAAGAACACGCAGCACTACGTATGGCACAAAAAAAACATCATCCCAACGGTGAAGTACGGCGGAGGGAGCTTCATGATTTGGGGCTTCTTTGCTGCTTCAGGCCTGGACCACTTGCCATTATTGAGGGAAAAATTAATTCCCAAGTTTAACAAGATATCCTACAGGATAATGTCAGGGTGTCTGTGCGCCAGCTGAAGTTCAGTAGAAGTTGGGTGATGCAACAGGACAATGACCCTAAACATCGAAGTAAATCCACTACAGAATGGCTTCAAAAAAAGAAAATCCACCTTTTGGAGAGTCCCAGTCAGAGCCCAGACCAGATCCGCAGCTACCAGAAACACTTGGTTGAGTTGATTGCTGCCAAAGGAGGATCGACCAGTTATTAAATCCACAGAACTGTGAATGTTTAATGGGATGTATTCAATAAAGACATGAAAGATTATAATTGTTTGTGTTTATTAGCTTAAGCGCATTGTGTTTGTCTATACTTGTAACTTTGTTGAAGATGAGATCACATTTTATAACCATTTAATGCAGAAAACCAGCTAATTCCAAAGGGTTCACATACTTTTTCTTGCCACTGTGTATACATATATGTATTAGTATGGATTATTCTATTCCGCATATAGCCCATGACTTACTAAAATAACCATTATTGGTTAGTATAGTATAGCCATCATGTCAACAGTAACTATGTTTTCATCCAAGGATTTTTTGCGAAAAAAGTTTTAGCGCATCAAAATAAAGCTGATGGAAACGCAAATTATCGCTAAAATTTCACAAGTGTCGACATAATATTTTTCCGTTTAACTCTAATGCATAAACTCTATGTCGATACCTCAAATGTTGTGAAAAACTGGTTTGGAAACACTTTTTGTAGAGAAAATTGGCATTAACGCAAAAATGTAGTGTCACGTGACAGAATTTGCCCCAATCGTTAGCCTGTGTTAATCATGACGACAAGGTATAGGATCCTTGAAAGCCAATTTATCGTACGTGGTTATGGATTAATCTTAACTGAATATAGATCTGATGCTGCAAACATGACACTTCCAGGAGTACCAACACAAATATCTCATATCATTCACATCAACAAGTGCATGGAGAATAGCTGCGCACTCCGCATATACACATCGATGGATGGTCCTTATACTAAGACCGAAAATTCCCCCCACTACTTGGTGCAGGTTTCCAGCTTGAACAGGGCCATGACGATTTGTTTTCGGGTCAGAACCGGTGGCAACTTGCAACAGGCGCAACATCAGGACCAATATTACAGTCTTATCAGAAGGGCAACTGCTCCCTTCTGATTGCATTTATTTGTGAAATTAAAATGACAGTAGCTGGTTAATTTCAATGAATTGTCTCAATACTCTCCCCATTTTACCAAAACTTCAGAGGAAAAAAATTAGGGACATCTGGGAGTCGAATTAGCGATAAACACACATTTCTGTATGGAAACGGCTTCAGGGCAGATTTCTTTTGCGCTAAACCAAAACGTATGCGACAAAGTGTTTTTTTTAGGCATGACGTCATCACGCACACCATTTTTATCAATAAAAGGCCATTTGAATGGAAACAGGCAGAAGACGGCAAATTTCGTAAACATTTTTTTATGCATTTTCACTTTGTTGATAACAAAATAGCGCGAAAAAAGGATGGAAACTAGGATAATTACAGTGTTGTTTCTCTAGATTTTAGCAAACAAGCATTAAATAGGACTTCCATTTTTTGCCCAACAATTTCCTTATAAAATTACAAATCCAAGGCAAATCTATATTTCAGTTAAAAGCACAGATTTCCATTAGCATCCTACATTTAATAATATAACATGTTTATATTCTATCCATCTATGAATACATAAAATATAATAAACTGACCTGTCAGACAAATGATTAACAAATTCAGGGTCGAAATTAAAAAAACAGAAACACACAGGCAAAAACACAGACAGACCTCTGACATGGACTCTTAACAAGACTGCAGTATTAAATCATTCATATTGACGACCTCTCTGTGTTTGGGTGTTTTCCAGTCACACCAGCTCAAAACAAATCAATGACCCTAAAAAAAAAAAAACATCTAACAACTTGAACCCACTACTTTTCCAAACTAATAATCAACTGTTATATAGATTTGTGTACGGCACAGATTGCACACAGTTGCGTTTACTTGCGTTACTGTGGTGGAAACAAACCTCAGTACTCAAGGGGGCGATAAAGTTACCTTCAAATGTCCGCACTATTAAACCAGATTTTATTCAGGAAGCTTTCTATAAACGTGTTGACAGATTAACTAACTTTAAAAAACTTGCTCAGCAAGAAGTGTTGCTCCGCCATGACCTGAAACAGAAAACTGGTGGTAGAAGATAGGTTATGCTAATGTCCGCTATGCTACGCTAGCACTCCATGCAGCAATACTGAGAATGCGTTATAAACTGCGTTCTCACACATTTCAAAACACAACAACATAAAATTGAGCCTGTGTAACTAGAAGCTTTTCATTTCACATATCTGCACAGAACATGTTAAAGTTTAACATAGCATATGCACTAACCACTATGCCATGGCTCTGAGTCAATTTCACTTTCATTCAGCTCCATAATTTTGGATCAACACACATTTCTCTTTGCACTATTCCCACAACAAAAAACGCAGCCATAACAAAGAACATCACATGAACTCGGTCCAGTTCCTGAGCTAACTTGGTTAGCCGTCGAGTGAACATCGTTCTACTCTCACTTCACTGGATTCCAACACGGCCGCCAGTAAAAATAACCCGCAAGCATGTCAGATTCGCACAGACAGACGACAGGAGACCTACTACACACATGAGAGATTCAGTGAAAACATTCAAATCTTACATGGCTGACCTAAAAAGCATAGAAAATGAAAGTCACATCAGTATATCATGCAGATCTGCGCCACCTTAACTGGCAGACAGGGACTGCTCATTTGTGGAACATTTGTTCATTAATGAACAAGCTAGAGAGAACACACACATGCACACACTAACTGGGCAAGAGTGTAATTACAGTGAGTTGTTGCTGTAATCTGGCGTTAATGCTCAGACTGATGTATAGAATTCAGTAACAGACACAAACTAAAACCCAGATATCAGGGACAGGCTAAAAAGCTTTCCTATAAATGCCATTAAAACCGTTTACCAGATTTGAAGCTGTCATAAATCTCATCCTATTCTTGCAACAAGTCATATCAGACTATCATCACACACACTGAAATTTCACAAACAAAAAGATTCATAGAATTGCCATGTTTTTTGGAAGTACCATTGTAGGACCATGGTATTCTTTGGAAGTACACTGGAGCACGATGTAAAATACCATGGTGAATGGATATGGCAATCATAAAGTACCGTGGCATTGCAGTCCAAGCTCGCATTAACGCACAGGCTTACCAGGGCTGCAGGGGGGCCCACAACTCCCAGGGGCCCATTCGCAGCATCCACCACCTGTTGCTCCACTGACAGCGTTCGCAGGAGGAGTGCATGTAAATGCGTTCAGTGGAAGACGGTGATGGAAACACATAGACGTGCGCAACAACGAAAGTCGTCCGTGTAGCGCATCATCACATAGTAACACCGTCCAATCATCGTGGTACCTTAATACGGCCCTGTTACTGTCTGATACAATTGCTTTACCATAGTATTTAGTAAAAAGTAAATATACTGTACAGCCTGATCTCCTGAAAATTACGTGACTGTGGCGAGATGTTTGCAAAACTATATTACGTGGTTCCGTATTGTGGACTTTGGTTTTTTAAGTTATTCAAAAACTCACTGAACTGCAAATCATTCATTTCGTCATGTCTGACTTGAATGAACCAAGAAGTCAGAGTAATTACTGGATGGTTGTTGATATGACTATGTGTGGGCAAAGATTGACCTACTTATGCAGCCTGATCTCATTAAAATTGTTAATGAACCTATTTGCAAAATGACATTACGTGGTTCGTTACACGTTTCACGGCAATTCCGAGATGAAACGTCCACTGTGTGGCGCTAAAAGCGAGTTAAATTTTCTCTCAAACAGATTAGGTTTTTTTTAGGTTAATGCTCTATCTCCCTACCTCCCTACCCTAACCGACAGTGTCATAAAAAGCAAATGTGACAAGAAAAACACCATGTAACTTTGTGCTGCTTCTGTGACACTTTCTGCATACATGTCAATTTGCATGCTCTTGAGGACTCGCACCCCAGTCCTTTGTATCAGTTGAGCTACCGCACAATTTTATTGCACATGAACAAGCTAGTAAATGCAGTTGGTTGTGTAATGCAAACTTTAAAATGCATCGCCTTACAAGTCATGTGCTTTAGTAAAAGTGTTTCGATTTTCATTTCGCAATGTGTGAGGATCGTGTGGTATGTTTAGGAGGGGTGGGCTATTACTTTTTAAATGATTAGACTGTGATAAAACATATGGAGAGAAAAAAATCCCATAGATTTATATTGAAGTATAGGGACTAAAAGCATGTCTAGGGAATAGAATACTTGGGCTCTATTGGGCCAGTAAGTAACCATAACACCCTGTCAGTAGAGGTTCTAGCTTGTATGGCGCCCTGGGCGAAACCTGCTTCAAGACGCCCCCAAAGTTGTTGACCGGGTACGCCGGGGATGGTGATTGTAAATGAGAACGTTCCTCGGGGGGGGGGGGGGGTTCGTGCCTCATGCCACCCCCATACCCCCCCAACAATTTCCTTATAAAATTACAAATCCAAGGCAAATCTATATTTCAGTTAAAAGCACAGATTTCCATTAGCATCCTACATTTAATAATATAACATGTTTATATTCTATCCATCTATGAATACATAAAATATAATAAACTGACCAACTGTTATATAGATTTGTGTACGGCACAGATTGCACACAGTTGCGTTTACTTGCGTTACTGTGGTGGAAACAAACCTCAGTACTCAAGGGGGCGATAAAGTTACCTTCAAATGTCCGCACTATTAAACCAGATTTTATTCAGGAAGCTTTCTATAAACGTGTTGACAGATTAACTAACTTTAAAAAACTTGCTCAGCAAGAAGTGTTGCTCCGCCATGACCTGAAACAGAAAACTGGTGGTAGAAGATAGGTTATGCTAATGTCCGCTATGCTACGCTAGCACTCCATGCAGCAATACTGAGAATGCGTTATAAACTGCGTTCTCACACATTTCAAAACACAACAACATAAAATTGAGCCTGTGTAACTAGAAGCTTTTCATTTCACATATCTGCACAGAACATGTTAAAGTTTAACATAGCATATGCACTAACCACTATGCCATGGCTCTGAGTCAATTTCACTTTCATTCAGCTCCATAATTTTGGATCAACACACATTTCTCTTTGCACTATTCCCACAACAAAAAACGCAGCCATAACAAAGAACATCACATGAACTCGGTCCAGTTCCTGAGCTAACTTGGTTAGCCGTCGAGTGAACATCGTTCCACACAGCTGTTCAACAGGAAAAGACTGCAGGTGTGAGCGGCAGATGGCGTGAACTCTGTCTGTGCGGGTCACATCAGAGAGAGAAGAGAAAGAGGGAAACTGTGTCGTGTTTAACAGAACGAGGCCAAGACTGCCACAGCGAGACCATCTGTGTGACAGCCAAGGGGTAACAGACCAGCACTGCTTATGACCGGAGGAGATATTAATAGATAAAACCACCATATGTCACATCAACAGCACTGAACTCAAACCTGTTACCATACGTTTCTGAGACCGCTGGTTATGTTGGCAATGGAAACTAGTGTACTGTTAACTGCACAGTATACAATGCATACGGCATACTATATTTGAAAACAGTATGCAATGATAAATGTTTCAAACAGTAGTATGCTTCATGTGGCAAATGGACCATTTTTACTTGGTTGACAATAAAAATTGGCAAAAACGGGAAAAAGGGATTTGAGCCATATCCAGAGACAGAACAAGACTGCCAATAAGCAACCACTTTACAACCATCCGGAACACCCTAGCAACAGCACAGCAGCACGCTGGCAACCCCCAATAACACCCTAGCATTGTGGCACGTGTCAGATATAATTGCTGGTTCATTCATCACACTGGAAATTGATACAGTATTCCACACAGTGTGCTATGGTTGTGTTCTATCCATTTTGGCAAATCCAGTCGGTCATCTCCCAGATAGCACACGTACATCTCTGAGATGTCTGTTTAAGAGCGTTTCATCTGGAAAGCATCACAATCTAATTAACATCTGGTAAATATCAGATTTACGAACATTTTAAACCATAACGCCTCACTTCTGGGTGATGTACGTGTGCTATCACGGCTAGGAAATTACATGCATAGGCCTACAGAAATTTTGCATATAATCGCGATCTTCCTTTGAACAGTCCCGATATTGATTTTCTCCCCTTTTCTCCCCAATTTGGAATTCCCAATGCGCTCTAAGTCCTCGTGTTGGCGTAGTGACTCACCTCAATCTGGGTGGCGGAGGACGAATCTCAGTTGCCTCCACATCTGAGACCGTCAATCCGCGCAACTTATCACGTGGCTTGTTGAGCGCATTACCGCGGAGACGTAGCGCGTGTGGAGGCCCACACTGTCTTACCGAGAGCGAGAACCACACATTATAGCGACCACGAGGAGGTTACCCCATGTGACTCTACCCTCCCTAGCAACTGGACCAATTTGGTTGCTTAGGAGACCTGGCTGGAGTCACTAAGCACGCCCTGGATTCGAACTCGCAACTCCAGGGGTGGTAGTCAGTGCCAATGCTCGCTGAGCTACCCAGGCCCCCCTGACATTGATTCTTAAAATAACATGTTCGATCTTTTACTCTATGCTAGGGGTGCTTCTTACATCAACAATCGCAATTAATTGCATACATAAGTATTTGCTGAGAAAGCCCCACAGATAACAATAATTCAAAATATAATGATTAAATCATTATTAATAGTTATATTTAAATAATTATAAATAATATATATATATAATAAAAAATAATACAGATCATTCAAATGATCATTCAAAATGGAAAATCTGTATCGATACCCAGCCCAAGTGCACAGTATGTCTGCATCCTGCCTTCTGTCTGGTTTCTTGTTTACTTGTAGGATCCTGACACTTACACTATATTGCCAAAAGTATTCGCTCATCTGTCTTTAGACACATATGAACTTAAGTGACATCCCATTCTTAATCCATAGGGTTTAATATGATGTCGGCCCACCCTTTGCAGCTATAACAGCTTCAACTCTTCTGGGAAGGCTTTCCACAAGGTTTAGGAGTGTGTTTATGGGAATTTTTGACCATTCTTCCAGAAGCGCATTTGTGAGGTCAGACACTGATGTTGGACGAGAAGGCCTGGCTCGCAGTCTTCGCTCTAATTCATCCCAAAGGTGCTCTATCGGGTTGAGGTCAGGACTCTGTGCAGGCCAGTCAAGTTCTTCCACACCAAACTCGCTCATCCATGTCTTTATGGACCTTGATTTGTGCACTGGTGCGCAGTCATGTTCGAACAGGAAGGGGCCATCCCCAAACTGTTCCCACAAACTTGGGAGCATGGAATTGTCCAAAATCTCTTGGTATGCTGAAGCATTCAGAGTTCCTTTCACTGGAACTAAGGGGCCAAGCCCAGCTCCTGAAAAACAACCCCACACCATAATCCCCCCTCCACCAAACTTCACAGTTGGCACAATGCAGTCAGACAAGTACCGTTCTCCTGGCAACCGCCAAACCCAGACTTGTCCATCAGATTGCCAGATGGAGAAGCGTGATTCGTCACTCCAGAGAACGCGTCTCCACTGCTCTAGAGTCCAGTGGCGGCGTGCTTTCGGCCATGGAAACCCATTCCATGAAGCTCTCTACGCACTGTTCTTGAGCTAATCTGAAGGCCACATGAACTTTGGAGGTCTGTAGCGATTGATTCTGCAGAAAGTTGTCGACCTCTGCGCACTATGCGCCTCAGCATCCGCTGACCCCGCTCTGTCATTTTACGTGGCCTACCTCTTCGTGGCTGAGTTGCTGTCATTCTCAATCACTTCCACTTTGTTATAATACCACTGACAGTTGACTGTGGAATATTTAGTAGCGAGGAAATTTCACGACTGGACTTGTTGCACAGGTGGCATCCTATCACAGTACCACGCTGGAATTCACTGAGCTCCTGAGAGCGGCCCATTCTTTCACAAATGTTTGTAGAAGCAGTCTGCATGCCTAGGTGCTTCATTTTATACACCTGTGGCCATGGAAGTGATTGGAACACCTGAATTCAATTATTTGGATGGGTGAGCGAATACTTTTGGCAATATAGTGTATGTACTGTTCTTTCTTTTCTGTTATTTTGTGTCCATGTGCTCCTCTGCCCGTCTGACCTCTGTCCGGGAGTTTTTGTGTTCAGTTTTTGCATCCTGTTTTTGTCTAAATAAAAGACTTATTGAAGACTTTGGTAGTGTGCATTTGGGTTCTTCCTGACAAATCCCTAACACAATATTCATACTACATCCTACTTATTTCACAATTAGTACATAGTACGCCATTCCAAACATAGCCCCAATGTAAAGTCCAGCAAAGCTGGCTTCATATGAGGCGTAATTAGTGTATTAGCGTTAGGCATGTGATGTATTCGGTAATACGGTATATCACAGTAATTAACATGCACATTATTGTTATCATGGGCACTTAAATAATCCTTGATAACCTTTTAGCCAAATTGTTTAGATTTGTATTATGGCACAGTAGTTTTTTCCATCAACGAATCAAGATTCACAACACTGGGTTTATGCGGCATGAGTGTCACATTCGCACTCTGATGTAAACAAAACCAACTTGGACTAGAAGCATGGCTGAAGGAGGAATGCAGCCAAACTTTTATCCGCCTTTTAAAAGGGTTGAGTCGGAAGTGTGGAAGTATTTTGGGTTTCATTAAAATACAGAGCGATTGTTGTTCGAAGATGGCTCTCCTTTGTGTGTAATACACGTGGCAGCAAAACACAGGAACACCTACAACATGTTCACTCATCTGCGGCACAATCATCCTGTGCAATGTAGCGAGATAAATGTAAGTTGTGACAGTTCTGCTAGTTTTCTAACTGTTTTTGAGAACTGAGAGACAAAACTCTAAGAGACAACTAGCTAAGTGACAACTAAGACAACAAAGAAAGTGAACTGTTGTTGCCATTTGCAGATAATGTGTAGCTTGCTTTTAAGTGTCCGAAGAGTAGTTAGCTAAAACGCCGCTAGCTATATAATGACATATGCGTCTTGTAATACAGTTGTAATCAGCTAATAGTAAGTCCTGTAATTAATAATGGCAATGTGGCACAATGATCATTTCAATATTAAGTTCAAGTTGGAACACAATGCAATCGTATGTTGCCATACAGTGTGAGTGATTCAATTTGTAGCTAGCACCTAGCTATATATTAGCAACTGGCTAGCTATCCAGAAAAAACATGCATTTGTTTTTAAATGTTCTTCGTTCTCTGTTCATTTAAAAAGCCAGTTTGGTATTGAAAAACATAATTCAACTTGTTATTAAGAGAACAACAATAAAGTTTGTTTATCTTTCAACACGTTTTTGTAATGTAATTCAACACTGTGATAATACTGTATACCATAATAAAAGCTTCAGCAATTATCCTGATGTGAAAATCTGATACCATCACATGCCTAATTAGTATGTTTAAATACACTACAAAGTTCAGTTGGACTAAAACAATAATTCGTCTTTTTTAAATGTTGTGTAAAGGCTTTAGTCCGACAGTGAACGCACCAATCCGATTCTTGAAAAGTCAAACTAACAGACTTGTTGTAGATAATACGATTGTAGCTCGGCTTCGTCAAGCATGTATAGCCTACTCCTTGGTCAAACTAAAATTGGCCCCGGCGTTGTGCGCACATATGCGGCAAAAGACAGGAGTGACGCGCAACATGTTTTTAACTCGTTGTATTTAATATAAACATACTGAATGAATTCTGTACGTACATTCCTTTAAATAAATGGAGTTTAATGTAAGTCTTTCTAAGATACTCCATCGTGAAGAATCGAGAACTATAAAGAAAACTCACCTTGTGTCTGCACTTCAGGACAACACCGTAAGCTCCTGCGAGAGAGAGAGAGAGAGAGAGAGAGAGAAAAAAACAGATTTTACGAGTCAGATTTTCACTCAGTACTCATTACCAGTCATTACTGTGTCTTTGTAAACACGATTCTCTCCAAATGCATGTCAATGTGCCAAAACCTGTCTAAAACGCCAAAGCGTGATTTGTATGCCGAATAAAATGATTGAAAGTAGAGCATGGTAAAAATGAGGCATTAATTTACACGTTTACCTGCTGTCACATCTAGAGAGAGAGATTTTAAGAGAGGTGTAAGAACATCCTGTTTTCATTCAAGACCTCTGGGACACAAAAGCAACAGAGGATCCAATTGCTGCCAACAGTTTTTTTAATCAGGCTAACTCATTAAAAATCTTGCATAAGCACGTTTAGCCCAAACAATCCACAAACTGGCACACAGGTGTGCGTAAACGAGAGCCATTTTTTTGTTTTAAGTGTCTGTGTGTGCCTGTTTACAGGCTGTGTGTTAGGCTGTGGTACGGTTTTGGCACTGTAGATGATATCAGCTCTATCTGTGGCACAAATCTATGGTCCTTTAGGAGCTGCAATTCTGAGTGCAAGTGAGGAACCCATCCAACAGATCTGGGCTGGTATCCGAGGGGAATCTCATTTGCTAAGGCAACTTCATCTGTTCTACGAATAAGAATGAGACCTTAAATCATGCGGCTTGTTGAAGAGAGGTGTGCTATTACTAGGGCCCTATGAATTCTGCATTGCGAAAACATAGACGGAATCGCGGAATCCATACAAACGTAAATGAAGCAATTAACTATTAAACGTGGAATGCCATGGAATTTTTACATATTTGGGATCAAATTAATGTATTAATGCTCAATCAAATTAAAATCGTGACATGTCCTAGTGTGACAATTAAACCACGAAAGGCTGAGATTTAATTAAATAAATATACAGTCTGAGGGCAAATTAAATAAGAATGAATTGTGGACGCTAAAAGCGCAGTTTTTTTTTTGCTCACGCTGATTCACTGATAACACCTCATCATATGCATCACATGCACTCTGTGTTTGTAATAGATTACAGACAGCAGAGCGTGCATTAAACTTTAAGCGTGCAGCACATGCAGACTAATATATAAAGAATTAAATCGCAGCCTTTCACGGTTTAATAATCACATTAGGCCATATAGTGATCTGCTTATCTGGAGGTGTGAAGCTGTTGTCAAAAACATACAAAATCAAAATGCTTTATTTGGCTTTCCGTCAAAATAAAAGCCCAATTTAACTAGATACGTGAAATTGAAGAAACTGTGACAGAAATGTAATACCACTGTATAATAAAATGCAATATTCAATGTAGTAATAAATTATAATAATAATTAAATATTTATATTACATTTAAGCAATATCTCACAAGCAAGAATGCTGTTGTACTTGATTAAAGTTTTTATCAATTCTTTCACTAATGCATTAAGTGACGACATTTTTCACCTGGTGGACAATAAAATGGGTGAACAAATCCCATAGACTTACATAGGAGGGACACACAATGAATCAAATTGCGTGGCTGGACTTCAGGACATGAAGATATGAGAGTCATATAATAAACAAATGAAACGAGAAACAGTCTGAGAAAATGTAAGTGAGGTAAATGTTTTTGTCACTAGTCTAAAAGAAATAAGGTGGGTCATTGCCAAATGAGGTTGTCAGAGATGATAAAAGTGAGAAATCTAGTTTAGAACAAATGTAACTTTAGTGTCAATGTTGGTTTCATACATCTGAAAAGGTTTTATGGCATTTTCTGCAAAAAAAATTTATTTAATGACTTTAAAAGTGATGTGACCATCAAGGAAAAATGTTAAAATACTTTCCTTGCACCTTGAATACATGCAAGAAAGCACAACTATCATTAATTTCAAAGGTAAAAAAATAAAAAAACAATTTACAAATATCATTACATTTGGGTCACAAATTTCAAGACGTTTTCTTGGGGTTCCTCCATTTGACCAGAACAAAATGTGTGATTTCTGATATATATTTAAAACACACAGTTATGAGAGTCTAAAGAAGCCGTCTCGGTTTTATGGTGTTCGTGTCTCATGACAACAAAATGGCTACCTGCATGTTGTTTGCAAACCTGACTTTTGGTGGACAAAAGTATTTTAAATATTAATGATATTTTAAAACAAAATAGTTTCACTGCTTTTTTTTAAAGAACAAATATTAAAAGATTATTCTAGACTAACGCCAACATTTCTATTTTTTATTTATTTATTTACTTTCTCCGGACGCTTACACCACTTTCAGAGTTTAAAAGGCGCGGTCACATACTCTTCGCACGGTGAAATTCTGTAGGGCGAAATTCAGTCATCTCAATGGGAATCCACGTGGCCGTGAATTTCCCACGATGGACTTCCGGTGGCGGCGAATTTGCCATTGCGGATTTCGTGTGGAGCTCCAGCCAATCTGAAAGAGCGTTAGATGCACCTCTGACCATTTAGCTGATAAATAAATGACGTGTTTGTGCAAGTGTGTTGTATGTGACAAGACAATGAGTCTCGAAACTCATGTGAAAGAGGCTAATCTTCACGATGTG
Organism: Myxocyprinus asiaticus; assembly: GCF_019703515.2. Taxonomy (NCBI): domain Eukaryota; kingdom Metazoa; phylum Chordata; class Actinopteri; order Cypriniformes; family Catostomidae; genus Myxocyprinus; species Myxocyprinus asiaticus. Next base: position 6,056,808 of record NC_059372.1, read on the forward strand.
TCAGTCCTGCCCAGCTTTTTCCAGAGTTGGAATAGAAATATGAAAAAAAAGAGGCCATAAACCCATAACTGGCACAACAGTGGACTTCTGTGACCTGTTTTTAGTGGTGCAAAATTCAACACGATTTTCCACCAGTGTTTGTTGTGGATTTCATGTAACGAGAGCATTCAACATGAAATCATCAAAGACTCAACAAGGAACAATGGGGGATAGAGTATAGGAAATTATGTGGAAAAGAGGTGAGAATGGGGATCTGATTTTTTCACGAGATGGATTTCACATGAACACAGCTCAACACGCCACAACTCTGACATCGTCCAATATGCTAAGGTCATATGCAGTATGCCACGTACACAATGCAGGAGTGAATCCCCTAAATTATCATTCCATGTGTTTACACAATACAAGTAATTCCTGAACTCGCAATGGTTAATGGTTAACATTTTGGTGTCTCGCGTTCAGACGTTCTGGTTGCAGAATTAAATATTACCACCTGATATATTTTTAAATAGGGTGACATTTCAATGAACATACATTTACACTCACTGAGCACATTATTAGGAACACAATGGTCCTAATAAAGTGTCCAATGTGGTCTTCTGTTGTTGTAGCCCATCCGCCTAAAGGTTCGCATTCTGAGATGCTGTTCTGCTCACTACAATTGTACAGAGTGGTTATCGGAGTTACCGTAGCCTTTCTATCAGCTCGAATCAGTCTGGCCATTCTCCGTTGACCTCTCTCATCAACAAGTCATTTCTGTCCACAGAACTGCCACTCACTGGTGTTTTTTTGTTTTTGGCACCATTCTGAGTAAATTTTAGAGACTGTTGTGTGTGAAAATCCCAGGAGATCAGCAGTTACAGAAATACTCAAACCAGCCCATCTGGCACCAACAATCATGCCACGGTCCAAATCACTGAGATACCATTTTTTCCTCATTATGATGGTTGATGTGAACATTAACTGAAGCTCCTGACCCGTATCTGCATGATTTTATTCACTGCACTGCTGCCACATGATTGGCCGAATTGCATGAATAAGTAGGTGTACAGGTGTACCTAATAAAGTGCTCAGTGAGTGTATATTTAAATAGGGTGACATTTTAATTAACTTATAAATGTATACTCAATATATAGTAATAAAACTAGAAAACACCCTATTTTATATAACAGAATCGAAATATAGTGATAAACAGAAGCAATTAACTAAATATTTCACTTCAAAAAAAGAAGACAAAACACCCTTTAAAGCTGTGCAGGGCTCAAGTGAATTAGAGAATCATTTGTGTGAACTAGTTCATGTACATAAACCGACCAAACAAACTGACTCACTAAAATGAATCGGAGTTCCAAAAGCTAAACCTATGAAAATCATTTCATTTACATGAACTGTCTGAAAGATCTGATTCAGTTAAATTATTTGTTTTTCACAGCACTACATATGAGAGAGGAAGGGCGACTTAAGTATCTGTGTTTAATTACTCCCTCTGCTCCATTTCTGCATTCGCAATATAATGTGACAAATGTAGTTTTTGTGATGCTACAGCGCTACTCGTTGGAAAAAGAGGCTTGTTGCTCTACATTATTCTAAACAATTCTGAAGCAATCTGGGTAAATATAAGAGGACTATTTTAACGTCTGTTGTAAGAGCCACGCTTCATGCTGCCAGGTTGTGGCGCTATGGCCATGACCCAAAATAGTCACATCCATGTTATTAGCCCCCAAGACTAAACATACATTTCAATTTTGATCTAAATCATACATTGCACACAGAAGATAAAATACACTTCCTGTTTCCCATTTTTCACCATTAATTTAATGCCTTGCAATGGCAACACTGTTCAATATATAAAAAAATCTGTTCACAATTTAGCATCTTCAATGTCTAGGCATAATGTTCTCTACATGTCATGACAGTATCTTGAATCCCCTAGGAGGAGTATTTAAAAGTTCAGAGACTGCAATATTAAAAAAAAATCAAAAATGACAGACTTCCTGTTGAGCGGAGCTAATGACTATAATTATAAAAGTTGTCCGGCTTGATGAGAACTATATATGCACCAAGTTTGGTGACTGTAGGTGAAAATAGGGGTGCTACAAAGAGCCTGTTACTTGCCCATTTTAAAGGGGGCGCTACAGAGCCCCACTTAATAATAATAATTATTATTATAATAATCCTTAGAAGAACAATAGGGCCTCCGCACTTTCAGTGCTCGGGCCCTAACAAGTGGAACCCTGTACACAATTTAATCAAGTGCAGCCAAAGAGTTGTTTTTTTTTTTTGTAGTGCACTATAGTGAAAATAGCTGAGCTGTCACACTACTGAAAAATGTAGCTAAATTAGTAGCATCACTACTTTTAGTTAGTTACTCCCCAACATGCATAGATGGCAACAGTTTTGCCATTTTTTGCCACAGTTTATGATGGCCAACTGATGTTACACACTATGTACAGTTAAAGTAAACGTGGATGCCACTCTCTCAATTTTTCGACAGTGAATTGGGTTGTAGAATGCATTTGTCATTCTTGTAAACAACCAAACTCTGTGTGGACAGAACCAAATTAAATGAGGAGTGACAACTAGCTGCAGTGTGAATGTGGTTATGGAGTAAATCTCTATGAAATTGACTGATTTTCATTTAGCTTTGAGCGGTGAGAGGGTAAACGTTGGCGTCAGTGTGGCATGGTGTCTGTCAGAATGATGGAATTCAAGAGAAGAGAGAACATCTGACAAGAGATTATACTACTGACGGCCAACAGAGAGAGACCAGAAACTGATCTACTGACAGCTGAATACACAACACGCCAGACACACACACACACTATGCTAAATACAAACATGTATATGGACACACAAACACACACTCCCTATCAATTTGAGAGCATAAAATCATGCACTCAGATTATTTCTACATTATTATGTGCTAATCCGGATTATATCACATAATCTTCCATCCTCGTGATCATTATAATTATCATCGCTCTTCTTGGCCGTGTGCCACTTTCCTTCCAACACAGATTAGCTTTCGATATGAATAAACAATAATTTCCTTCTAAAATCATTATTAGTGGTGTTTGCTAAGGCACGCATTACTAGTACCTATGATTAGTGATTTGAACAAACCCCTAAAACGGGTAAAAAAGCCTATAGACAATAGACGAAAGGAGGTTTCCGAGCCATACTGTATCTAGAGACCAGAATATCATAAGCCGCGTTTCCACTATCGGGTCAAATGAGGGTGTGCTAGTGTGTGCCAGGGCCAGTTGTGTTCCCACTGTCACTTCCGGGGCTTCATCATGCCACCTCTGGGCTTTCTCGGGGACAATGGCCTTTGGCCCGCCGATTACTCTTGGGCGAAACAAGGCCAACTGGGGATTGAGGCGGGGTCAGTGTCAAAGGCGGTGTTTCGTCGAGTCAGGTCAGCGGTTTCAGCACCAAGATCGCCGAACTTGCCAGGCTGTGTATCCAGCGCACAATGGTACAGGTTCGTGAAAAATTTAAAAAATTGCAGACACAATACAAATCCGTTAAAATGCACAATGGACAAAGAAGTGCCCAAAGATCATGTTTTGAGATCATGGATGGTGTATTGGGACATCGTCCCGCTGTCAGTGGAGAGACCATTCGAGACACCATGGCAGTTACATCTGGTTAGTTGTTAATGCTAATTTATCTTGCTAGCTAGCTAATGTTTACAAACAATGTAGTAACTCGATATTCTAGATAACTGGATAACATGATACCTCAGCTTGAGTTCCCTCTTGCTTGATAAATGGGAGGGGTGTGTGACGTTGGCACCAGGGCGGCATATTAAGGGCGGGTTATAGGGCAACGCTGCAGGGCTATTTGCCCGAAGGTGGGACAAAGATAGATTTTGGGCTTGCAGTTTGAGGTCCGAGGTTATTGGCCCTGCCTGGCCAGTTGATAGCCCTGGCTCGCACTGGCCTGATAGTGGAAAAGCAGCTATAGAGACTTGAGGGTGGACTCTTTTGACTTGGGCCAGTAAGCCACTACTCAGAATACTCTAGTTACTGCATAGCAACACACTAAAAAAACACTCTCCACAACTAGCATTATGGCGGTGTGTTCTCCACAGGCAATCACCACTTGCATTTTGTTCAAATGATATAAAAATCTAATTAGCAGAATGCTGTAGACTGACCTAAGACAAGTTTAGACTCATTTTCTGGATCTGGAAAAACATCTGAAAGACACAGCACACATCCAGCGATCACACCACCAGCACTTCTCACACACACACACACACACACAGATTACACTCTTTGCAGTGTTAGTGGGGCATCGGTGTGTAAGAGATAGATGGAAGAGTAAAAATAACCCCATCTCCTGAGACTTTTGCTACACCCTCATTCAAAATGTACAGAACAAGAGAGAGAAAGAGATAGAGAGAGGTTGACTTTACACACCTCAGCATAAAATCCATAGAATTGTCGGGAGACAAACAGGAATATTCCGGGATCAATACAAGTCAAGCTCAATCGACAGCATTTGTGGCATAATGCTGATTACACAAAAAGTAATTTCGACTCGTCCGTCCTTTTCTTGGGTTCCAGTGAGACACTTACGATGGAAGTGAATGGGGTCAATCCATAAACGTTAAAATATTCACTGTTTCAAAAGTATAGCCAAAAAACATAAACAGTATGTTTGTTAACATAATTTTAGTGTAAAAAAATTTTTAATTTGTAATGTATTCCGTTAGATTACTCAAGGTCAGTAACGTATTCTAAATACTTTGGATTGCTTCTTCAGTACTGGCAGATTTTTCACTTGTTTTGACTATAAACAAGTAAATAAAGTACAAAAATGGCTTATATTATTTGTAGCTTTCTATATGATGTTAAAGGCTACATTGGTTAGCATGTCTTGTAAAAAATACCTTAATCACATAAAAAAAATTGACAAGGCATGTAATCGTGTATTTATTGGACTTATGTTTCAAACTGTTTTAGTTTAGCTGTAGAAACACGATGTAACTACTCTATTAAGCTCCCAAGGGAAAGTTCCTCAATGACATCATGTCAAGAGTGTAAAAACGATCGTATGAATGTAACACATCATAAGAAAGTGTTTCACCGCTGTTTAAAATCTCCTCAGATCGCATCATTTATACGGATAAATGTTTTCCAACTGAATAGTCTAAACATTAAATTAAACAAACGACAATAAAGTGCAAAGTAATTTCTTCAGCAATCAAAATACTTTTTGAATGTAACTGTATTCTGGTTACCAACGGTAGTGGACACAGTTACTTATATTTGTATTCATGTATTCCGTTACTCCCCAACCCTGGCTATAAACCTCTTAAACCTTAAAACGGCCGTACAAACAATGATTTAAACAACTTTACAGCTTAAGTAATCCACATATTTTAACAGAAGAATTAATGCACGCTTTTATGAAATTATGAGCTTCACATTTCTGCCTTTAAACCATCCAAAAACTGGTCTCACTGTAACCTCGATTTTTGCTTTTTTTAAAGAAAAGCAGGGATGAGTCTAAATTATTTTTGGTGGTGATCAACATTATGCCACAAAAGCTGTCGAGTGAGATTAACTTGTTTTGAACCCGGAATATTCCTTTAAGTTCCCATTTAAGACAATTTCATAAGTTATGAACAAGATGTTTAAAAATGCAACATTCATGTTAAAGTCTTTCTACACTTTACGCACAAGCAACAGTCGAGACCAGTGACTGCAGAATATAAAACAATTCAGCCAAATATAGTCACCATATCTCATCTAATGTAAAAAAATACATAAAAGAAACTAGAGTTTTACATTTTCTGAAGAAACTAGCATGTTGCTACGTGGTTTCTGAGGTATTCTGAGTGGTTGCTTACTGGCACATCTCAAAAGAGTCCACCCTCAAGCATCTATGATATTCTGGTCTCTAGAAATGTCTCTGGTCCATCCTTTTGGGAATTTTTTTTTCACCAGCTTTGTTGTCCTCCAGGTAAATATGCTAAGTCTGATCGCTTTGTAAAGTAACAGTACACATCTCCTCAACAAGCTGCATGATTAGAGGTATTATTCATGTCTGTGGAACAAACAGTGCAGGACAAGTTCAAATAACCTATTCAAATCTAACCTAACCAGCTGGTATGTGATAGCTGTGCGGTATGAGTAAACCTCACTCCCCTGGCCGCAAGAGGCACACTAGTGACTGACGCTAGAGGCTGTAGCCTTTAGCCTCCTCATTAGATTGGCCGCCTCCCATGCCGCAGACGCCGGTTCAAATCCCGCTCGGAGCGGATCGAGCAGGACGGTTACAGTGGTGCCGTGACCCGGATGAGAGTGAGATTTAGGGGGGTGAGTGTAACGGGAGCCAGCTAGTATGTGATAGCTGTGCAGTATGTGTAAACCTCACTCCCCTGGCCTCAAGAGGCACTAGAGGCTGTAGCCTTTAGCCTCCTTGCTAACACGCCCGCCTCCCATGCCGGAGACCCCGGTTCGAATCCCACTCGGAGCAGGTTGAGCAGGAACGGTTACATGAGCAATATTAATAATGAGGCTTGCCTTAGAAGAAAAATAGGCAAATGAATTAAGTGCTTCATAAAAGGCCATAAAATCCATAAATAGCATTTGTGACAAAAGATGGGGGAAGAAAATAAAAAGGAAAAATAAAAAAGAACGCTGTTGTCATGACAGTTGATGCAGATTACTTCTGTAGATTTATGACACAGTTAGGAAGAATTGTGCTTGTAGTAAGCCTATATCCTCAGGGAATTTTTTTATCCTGGATTTTCTGCCTCATTTTACTTATAATTGTCAAAACCAGTCAAGTTCGGCAGTACTCACCTTCCCCGACAATCCCAAGAACCTCAAACCTGTGCATGACATCACCGGAGGCGGGGTTACGCATCCAGTCAAACGTTCGCCAAGTGATGGAGGTGCTCACTGGGGAGAGTGGTCGTCATGGTTATGGGCTGGCATGGGGCGACCTGGTGTGGAATCATGGGTCGAATCACCGTGAACGTTTGAACATGATGCTCTCTGTCAGCGCACACCTGCACCTGTGGAAATATAGTTAATTACATTAACAGTTTCTCAAGAGTTAATCAAACCTGAATATCATAATGCCATGGTACAGTGATGGCATCAGATGGTAATACCATGGCACTTTCAAGGTAATAACCATGGAGTGGTGGTGGCGTAGTGGGCTAAAGCACTGAACTGGTCCCCACAGCCACCACCATTGTGTCCCAGGTTGCTCCAGGGGGATTGTCCCTGTAATAAGTGCACTGTAAGTCGCTTTGGATAAAAGCGTCTGCCAAATGCATAAATGTAAATGTAATCTGGTCACATCAGTGTCGTATTTGGCTAATATGATCAGAACACAAGTGGACCGTTCAGAGGTGTTTTTATACAGTAGTTCCATTTTCAAGATGGAAAACGCAAGATGGACTACATCAAGTTGCACCAAAAGCTCTCCATAGGAAACCACCAGAAATCTAAAAACACACCACGAATCCTAAACAAACATCTGAGCAAAATACAAACGACAACTACGTTATCTCACAGACAAGCAAACACTCTTTATTTCCTCACGGCAAATTTGTTGCGTTTCACATGTGGTGGCAGTGATAAGCATTTGTGTGTGTGGGTCACAGATAATTAGGATTCAGCTATAAATAGTCAACAGCAGAACTGTATTCAGTGCCGTGAAAGAGCGAGAGATTGAACTGAAGGAGAGAGCCAAGATTAAACTTGTCCAGCGCTTTGATACAGTAAGTAAAGAACACAAACAGAGAGAGTTAAAAGCCAGCAGAATAAGAAACAGCTCATGTAACAGGTGAAGAATTGAGTTTAGATTAACCAGATGAGGCACATACAGACCACAGAACACATGTGGAACAAAAATATAATACAAAAATGGAATACAAATACATAAAAACCTTGATACGTTTAACTAGATGGTTAAATCGGCCTGCGTCATTACTTAAGGGATAGTTTGCTCACCCTCAGCTTTTTAAACATCCTTATGTTTGCTGAGATGGTCAAGTTTTTTTAGAGACAAACAAATATCAGTAATCCATGGTTAAAAAGCTATAGCTATTGCTGTTTAATAGCCCTTGAAACCACAGATAGTGGGGATGTTCCATGTCAAATCAACCTAATTTGACCAATCAGTCCAATTTTGGCTGAAATTTTAGATTTTGTTAATACTTTTTCTGATGAAAGATAAACATAAATGATTATGAAAACCAAAATATTTAATGCCATGGATCAATATTTAATGAGTAATACATTATTTTCTAAAGGGGGTGAAAATGACAATTTTCACCTATGATTTTGGAGCAAAACTACAGGTCAAGAAAATTACCTTTGAAAGGTGGTAGCATCAATATTTAATTTTTACACAGAGATAGGTATGTCTATTACAAAAATCAGTTGACTTCAACACCCCTTGTTGCAGTTTATGCCAATCGTGGGAGTCCAAAAATGGGAAAAAGCACTTTTTCGTGTTGTTTTTGTAAAGTTGGAGTGCCTATAACTCCAGAAGGATTTAGGATATCTAAATATCCTTTTAGATTCTGATTCAGATCAAACTTGCCTATTTATATATATATTTTTAATCCCTAAATGGTGTAATCCAAGAGATATGAGTCTCTCCGTGTGGCTCAATCTGTAAATCTTTACATTTTACCCATTTTCGATGGTCGAAAACCAAATGTGGGGTTACATGGTATTAAGCTATTTTTTTTGTACAACAAATAAAGGTCTGAAGTACAAATTACTAGAAATGTAGAAAAACTAGGAATGTACCTTTATTCATTCACATAAAAACAATCATGTCAAAATCTTGATTTTCAAGAGTCCAAAATACACTATTATTAAGAACAAGTGACACACGACTCTTCAGTTAGTGCAATACCTCTGTAGTTTTCCAATTTTAGAAATGTACATCTGCAAAAATCTGGAATGCATTAATAGGGGTCCAAACACCAAAGGTGCTGAAACACTACTGTATTTGTACTCATTTTCATATTATTTTTCCGCCCTAAAAATGTCTGTGCATCAAAAACCGTAAATCGTAGAGATCCCAAATTTGGTGGAGTGGTCCCAAATCCCCCTCACTACTCAGGCACACAAACACATCCATTTGAAACTAGGTGGCGCTATAATTAGCCAATTTACTAATAACTCTGGAACCGTATCAACTAGAATCAATTTTGTTTTTGCTTTGAATCCTTCAGTGCCCTCAACTAAAATGCCATGTGGATGGGTTGTTAATATTTTGGCTTTCATTATCATTTATGTATTTCTTTCACCCGGAAAAAACATACAAAACAAAGTTTTGAGCCTGGAACCTCTGGTTGAGTTGACACGGAATGACCCAGAGGAAAACTGATGACTGGAATTCCTATCTTTTCAATAGCATTCCAAAATCTTCCAACAATACCTGTAGGGAGCGATCTATGAATTACCAACATTGTGGCCTTGATCAAGATAATAAACCTCAATTAGGACGATTAAAACTGTAATAAGTGAACAAGAAGTTGATCTGGTTAAAAGAGTCTGCTCAATGACTATTTACTTACAACAATATCTGATATAAAACTGAAGTCTGCATGTGGTACTGTTGGGTCAACTTACAAACACATGTCTTTTGTCGTCTGTGTGTGAGTGTGTTTTTGCTGGCATAGAGTCACATATGTGTCATCACTTTAGACTCAGGCTGAAAATCGCTATACACCAACAAATAGTCTCGGTGGCAAACGTAAGTTCTGGGTATCACTGTGAGCAAGTTTGACAGTCAAACAGTCGGCGATATAGACACATTATATCAGTGTGATTAAACTGAGAAATCAGGGCATAAAAACAAACCCATATTCACCAATAACTACATTGAAATGGCACACTTCTTTTTTTAAATCTAGCATTACTTGCTTTTATTGTCGAAAACTTTACACTACCATCAGCTGGCATTAAATTACTGTGTTAACAGCAAGATTTTTAGAAAGGCTGCGTTACTAACAACAGCAGCCTTAACAGCTTTTTGACTATTGGTTAACATTATTTTCCCTCAGTGACATCAGACAAAAAAGAAAGCTGTTTTAGAGGTAGAGCAAGTAATTACAAAGATTACAAAGACAAATATTTTTGCTCTTTGGAATGATATACACTAGGGCTGTCAATTGGGCAGAGAAACTAAATTCGAATTTTTACCGTAAAAAATGTCTACATTCTAATTAAATTCGAATTTTAAAGTCAGCTGATTTTTTTTAATCGATGTTATTTCCTTAGTCCAGAAAGGAACAGAACACGAGGATCTCGAGACACACATTTCCAACTTGAACTCCTTTACAGAAAAACCCATTGCTTAATCTGAGAAATGCTGATAAGAGAGCAAGGCGCAATGGCCAAAGACCTCCACCTACTGTGAGGGGCTGTTCACACCAAACGCTTTTGCACCCATCCAGTTTACCCTTTGTTTTTCTATGTAAACGCGCAAGACGAACGTCTTTGTTTTTGTTAATTCAGTGTCTCGTGCAGGAGTACTGTTTTTTAGAATGCATGTCAAGTTAAAAATTACTTTAAAATGCATCTCGAGACACCTGGTTTCTGTTAAACTGTATTTTGTTGCGCTTCATCTAGCCTTTTTTAGCGCAAGAGTGCGATCGGTCTGAAATCATCGCCAGTACTTGGCACACATCCAAAATTCGAATGCGCAGTTTTAGCATTCAAATGTGCGTATTTTCTTAAATTCGACTAATTTTCCGATTCGAATTAACATTTTACAGCCCTAACATACACAATGAATCATGCACAATAACACCAGGAACGTGTATTAAGAAAGTAAAAAGGCTCAATATTAATAATGTATTAATTAATAAATAATTTTTAATTAATAATTGGGACCTGGGTAGCTCAGCGAGTATTGACGCTGACTTCAGGTCTCCTAAGCAACCATATTGGCGCGGTTGCTAGGGAGGGTAGAGTCACATGGGGTAACCTCCTCGTGGTCATGATTAGTGGTTCTCGCTCTTAATGGGGCGTGTGGTAAGTTGTGCGTGGATTGCGGAGAATAGCATGAGCCTCCACATGCTGTGAGTCTCCACGGTGTCATGCACGGCGAGCCACGTGATAAGATGCACGGATTGACTGTCTCAGAAACGGAGGCAACTGAGACTTGTCCTCCGCCACCTGGATTGAGGTGAGTAACCGCGCCACCACGAGGACCTAGTAAGCAGTGGGAATTGGGTATTCCAAATTGGGGAGAAAAGGGGATAAAATAAAAAATAAGATAAAATAATTTATTTTGATGTTGACTGTAATTTATTAAATGAATGTATTTAAAAGGTTTATACAAGAAGTTTCAATGCATAAAAATGTATTTACAGCCAAAATAAGTTTAAGAAATAGAGTTCGGCTTCTTCAGGGTCCTTGATGAAATTCCAGTGATTTTTGAGTGATCTGATGATCTTTCGGCCGAGGTCATCCTCTGACCTGTTTCCATGAGTGCATTTTCACTCAGTGGATTCAAATTTAGACAAGAGAACAAATTAAAATGTCCAGGCAGCCTGATTTTCCCTGCATATGAGTGTCAAACTCAGACTAATTCAATCAAGCACTGTGAAAAGAGCTAAAAATACTGCCGTCAACCTATAAACATCAAAAATAGCAGACCAGTAAACGCTCAGACTGAAAAAATAAGGGCACTTTGCAGTTTTGCAGCACAAACATATTTGGCCAGGAATATGACACACTTTCGTAAGAATGGCAAAATGTTTATGAGCAGACATCAAAAACAGGGCTTAAAAGAGATTTGTGTTTGACGTTTGGCCGTTTAAAGTGCTAGGTAGCTTGTTACTGTTTATGAAGCATAAAATCATAAAATGTAAATTTTTCAGCTATAAATATGGGAAATGAGAGCCAATGAAGATAATTCAAACCTATAAAGCTAAAAAGGGACTTTTGTGGCTTCTAGTCCTTGTCTGTCTACTTTTGAAATTTAAAGACTTTCTCTTCCATGAAAATGGACCTAAAATATTGATGACATCATCTTGCACTCAGGGGCATATCTAAATCTTTGTCCAATCAAATGCTCTCTAGAATAGGAAAGTCCCTCCTTCAAATACCACCTGCCTTATCACTAGCAATATCACGTACAGTAGCAAATCACGGTTCGTGATTGTTTTGTAAACTAAAGGCTATTGGCTATTTTAAAAAAAGCTGATGTGCTGTGCCCCACTTTAACTACCTGTTTCAATAAAAGACTGCTTTACGTATTTAAAAATCAGAGTGATGAAGAAACACAAAGTAATGCAAAAATACAGAGTGTGACATGTACCAAACAAGTCAAGGCAAGGAAGAACTTGTTATGAAAGAATGTTCCGGATTCAAAACAAGTTAAGCTCAATCGACACCATTTGTGTGGCACAAATACTAATTACCACAAAAAATCATTTTGACTCGTCCCTCATTTATTTTAGAAAAAGCAACAATGGCCAACCTAGTCTCATAGAATAAACGTTAATATAATGACATTTTTGCAAACTGAGTTTAACGTGCAGTGTTCTACGTTTCGCTGCAGTTTCCTGGTGAAATGAACACTAGAGGTGCTACAACAACTGTGCGTTTTATTCACTTTCACACACATCACGAGAACAACAGCTGATAAACACTTATTTTTCCCTCTATTACAGACAGACTGTTATGTTATCATTTCAAAACACTTTTACTCTAACGCAGTGGTTCTCAACCTTTTTTTGATGAACGCCCCCCTACTTCATTCCCTTTTGTGACATAATTTTGATTGAGACTTTGTTGTACCAAAAAAAAAAAAAAGAAAAAAACATAAAACACAAAACTTAATATTTGTGTTATTTGATTCATTTGCTCAATGCAACTTTAATGCAATGCATAACTTTAAAGTTTTGTTAATAAATTCAGCAGGCTTACACGTCCCATGCGTTTCTTGAATTCAAGCAGATGGAGGGCTATATCTGGGGCCTATAAAATGAAAATGTGAAGACAGAAACTGATAATAAAAGTGATAGTGTTAATATATTTTATATTTGTCTTTTTGAACATTTTAATTTATTAATTAATTGTATATATATATATATATATATATATATATATATATATATATATATAAATACAGTACTGTGCAAAAGTTTTAGGCACTTGTGAAAAATGTTACATAGTGAGGATGTCTTCAAAAATAATGACATAAATAGTTTTCATTTATCACTTAATGTCATACAAAGTCCAGTAAACATAAAAAATCTAAATCAATATTTGGTGTGGCCACCTTTGCCTTTAAAACAGCACCAAATCTCCTAGGTACACCTGGACACAGTTTTTCTTGGTTGTTGGCAGATAGGATGTCCCAAGCTTCTTGGAGAATTCACCACAGTTCTTCTATCTGTTTAGGCTGTCTCAATTGCTTCTATCTCTATATGTAATCTCAGACTGACACGATGTTCAGTGGGGGGCACTGTGGGGGCCATGACATCTGTTGCAGGGCTCCCTGTTCTTCTATTCTAATATTTTCTATTTGCAAAAGTAACGTTTGGGAGTCTAACATTTATATTTCCTATTGACACTAAAGCTGAAGATATAAATAACTATCATAAGACAAATGTTTTTGTGAAACATCTTATGTGCCAAAGACTTTTGCACAGTACTGTGTGTGTGTGTGTGTGTGTGTATATATATATATATATATATATTACATACACACAGCTGAAGTCATTGTCCATTTGGAAGACTCATTTGCGACCGAGCTTTAACTTCCTGGCTGATGTCTTGAGATGTTGCTTCAATATATCCACATAATTTTCCTTCCTCATGATGCCATCTATTTTGTGAAGTGCACCAGTCCATCCTGCAGCAAAGCACCCCAACAACATGATGCTGCCACCCTCATGATTCACGGTTGGGATGGTGTTCTTCGGCTTGCAAGCCTCACCCTTTTTCCTCCAAACATAATTATGGTCATTATGGCCAAACAGTTCAATTTTTGTTTCATCAGACCAGAGGGCATTTCTCCAAAAAGTAAGATCTTTGTCCCCATGTGCACTTGCAAACTGTAGTCTGGCTTTTTTATGGCGGTTTTGGAGCAGTGGCTTCTTCCTTGCTGAGCAGCCTTTCAGGTTATGTCGATTTTGGACTTGTTTTACTGTGGATATAGATACTTGTCTACCCATTTCCTCCAGCATCTTCACATGGTCCTTTGCTGTTGTTCTGGGATTGACTGCACTTTTCGCACCAAACTACGATCATCTCTAGGAGACAGAATGCGTCTCCTTCCTGATCGGTATGATGGCTGCGTGGTCCTATGGTGTTTATACTTACGTACTATTGTTTATACAGATGAATGTGGTACCTTCAGGCATTTGGAAATTACTCCCAAGGATGGAGTACTCCCTTGTAGAGGTCCACAATTTTTTTCTGAGGTCTTGACTGATTTCTATTGATTTTCCCATGATGTCAAGCAAAGAGGCACTGAGTTTGAAGGTAGGCCTTAAAATACATCCACAGGTACACCTCCAATTCAGTACACCTCCTATCAGAAGCTAATTGGCAAATTTTCTAAAGTCTTGACATAATTTTCTGGAATTTCCCAAGCTGCTTAAAGGCACAGTTAACTTAGTGCATGTAAACTTCTGACCCACTGGAATTGTGATATAGTCCGTTAAAAGTGAAACAATCTTTCTGTAAACAATTGTTGGAAAAATGACTCGTGTCATGCACAATTCGAAAACAGTATACCGCCAGCCAAGACTGAAGTTGATCAAAAAGAGAGACAGAAAAGAATTTTTAAATATATTGTTATTTAAAAATATTCTTTTTAATGTCATTCATATGTTTGAGGACATTCATGTAAAACTGAAATATGAATAAATGACTTAAGGTTTATTAAGCACACATACACCTATGACAAAAGCATGACAATTTGTATGACAATTAATCATTATAATTGCAATTATCAGTCAGGCAAATTTCATAATCGCAACGGCCCTAGTTATATCCAATTTTACAACTTTGTTGCCATGACGACGTAACACCGTAAACCCTATAATCCCACAAAAACGAGGAGTTTAGCAACTTGACAGCTCAAATAATACACAAGTTTTAACAGGAGAATTAATTATAAGCTTGACATTTCTGCCTTTAAACCTTCCAAAAAATTGGCCCCATTCACTTCCAATGTAAGTGCCTCACTGTAACCTCCATTTTCTCTTTTTTTCTTTTTTTTTTTTTAAAGATGAGGGAGGGACAATGCTCTGTGTGTATATCGGCTATTTTACAACAGCTCTGAATGTGGCTCATCCAGTCAGAATTCAGGGTCGGAACTATTCCTTTTATAATATTAGCTTCACACTTTTGCGTCTTTTGTTTTTAACTCAAGTGTTGTATAATGTGTAGCTGTTTTCACAGACTTATCGTTCACTCGTAATGAATAATTTTATCTTTCAGTTTGCAGACTTCACCTCCTGATCTATGGCTAAAACACGTGTCTGCTCACCGTCTGTTTCTGGGTTCAGTCCCCAGAGTGAGAAACACAGAATGAGAACACGGAAAGAGGGCAAGGGGGAAAATGTCGCAGAGAGAAGACTAGTGTGACACTAGAACCAAAGACCTGCAGTTCTTCTGATATAATCAGCACACCTGATTGCTTAGAGAGATGAATATACTAACTATTGCCAAATAAACTATACTTGATGCCTAAAAGATCATGTGTAATTTCAGGAAATGGCCAAACAAGCCCAAAGCTGAGAGATGGAGTTCATACAGTACCAGTCAAAAGTTGACCGAATTTATGTGTCTCATGGGCATAAAGACCTTTGTATGCTTGAAATTAGTTTAGTAGACAAAGACTTTGATGTTAAGATTTTCAGTGAATAAAGACTTTGAATTCGAATTACGTTCTGTTCCTCACAGCTATCGCACAGTTTCAGAAGACATGGACTATAGTGCACAAGTCACATGGACCACATTTATAATACCTTTATGGTGCTTTTTCGTGCTTTTCGAAGCTTTAAAGCCTGTCCCAGTGTATGGGGAAAAACTAGGTATTAATCAAAAGAAAGAAATGGGTTTGAAGTTGAGCAACATGATAGAGACCCATTTTTGGGTCAACTATTATATTAACTTAGTAACTGTAAATAAGTAGCTGTTTTGAAGACAACATCACTGGCCTGTAAGAGCTCTAATGGATGATTCCTCTCACAACAAGAGCAGAAGTCTGTGGAGAATCAGTGATTTATCTGTCCATTTTCACCTTTGATACATACAACACATACTGAGACCATACAAGGTCATCTCATGAGGGATACAGACCATACATCATCTCAACATCCTCAACATTACGGATTTCAAACCCAGAAAGCATCATAAGCCATTTCTTGTAATCTCTTATGATCATGTGCTGGTGATCCATGATATGATCCTAAAACCTCTTCAATAATATTGATCATTATTCCTTAAAACTGTGATCAAATGTTACAGTAAAGTCTGCCTTACAGGATCTGATATTCTGCATTATTTTAGTAATGTTCATATGACTAATGCAATAATGCATTGTAAGCGTTATGTAGAGTAATGCACGAGCAATATAATATAATATAATATAATATAATATAATATAATACCAACCCTGGCTAAAAAAAAACAAAAAAAACAGCTAAAATAATTCTGAAATGTATTCATTTTCTATTCATTTTTTTTACTCAGATTGTTATGCTGAAAATATATATTTTAGTGAGACAAAATAGTGTAACATACTAAATATTAATAAAATATGCTAATGTAAGAGTTATAACATAATAAGTGTAGTAAGAGTAATATACGCGTAAGGTAAAGAGTAATGTGCTGATGATGGCATTTAATGCATACTGATGCATGTTTGCACTGCATCAGCACAATATCTCACATATATAAACCCATCACATATGTGTTACTGTACTGACACAGCTCAATGTGTGCGTGGATGTCAGTGTTTTGGTTCGGCGTCGCAGAGATCTGCGCTGCGTGGGAGTCACGCGCACATACAAACACTGAGCTGTAACGCGCGGACAGCGCACTTTAACAACACCAGCACGAGACAGACTATAATTATCATTGTACAGTATGCGTGACATTATCACAACACTGTCATGAGCTCAAAAATATAACAGCATCTAAAAGAAGTGTTGCAGCGACTCAAGCGTGACAGCACAGGAACTCACAGGTCTAGCAGAATAAAGCAGCTTTAAGCAGAAGATGCGCGTTATACTTACGCGTTTCTCCCGCGAGCAGATTTAGGACGCAGTAAATTCACTCACAACCTCCAACGCACCTGAAGCCGCACTGATACTGTATCAACAGCAACAGTTTACAGCCTAGCGTCACTGAAGCCTATGAAAATGATTGACATTCTGTAAAGGCACACCCTTATGTATATGCACCAATCAGAAGGCTACCTACGCCGTGGGGGCGTGACTTACAGTCCTTCACAGAAAAGAGACGCGCATTTCTCAAAAAATTAACTATATAATATAATTTCACATAATTTGGTATAATATAAAATAATATGGTATAATATAAAAAACTGATTTACTTAAAGACCATTTATTTTAAAAATTATTGTTGAAACATAATTTTAATTAGTTTTTCTCAATCGCTTTGGCACAATTAAACTTCGTCAAACTATATGACTAACTATATGAACATTATGTCATTTGTTCACATGACTATAGTCATTTATAATGGCTTTGTCACAAAATGCATTGAGTAAGCCTTGCGGATCAAAATGGTTTGCATTCATTTGCTATTGAATGTGTAGCGAAGACGCCGGGGCAGTAGTGTTAACATCCATGTGCAGTTTAATAAGGCAAATAAATAGTAAAAATAAAGTAACAAAACAAAGAGCAAAAACAAAGGCAGGCAAGGGATCGGTACACAGATAGGCAGTCCAGAAAGGCAAACAAAGTCCAATAGGGAGAGGGGTAATACAATAAACAGGCAGTAAATCCAAAACACACAAGAAGGCTGGGGAATTCGGAGAACAGGCAGGAGTCAAACACAGAGTAATCAATGAAAGTAATAACGCTCAGAAATGTAGACTAGGCAAACAAGACTTCGCGTTGAATGCATGGAAACTGGGAACTTAAATAGACAGAGTTAAATGTGATTCTGGTGGAAGAGTAATCAGTCTGACTGGGGGATTATGGGAAATGTAGTTCGTGAAATGTTAAACTCAGGTTATGGTGACCTCTGGTGGCGTTCGGGGGAGATGGCAGGCACTGCGGGTGTAACAGAGACCCCCCCCCCCCCAACCGCAAACGGCTCCTGACCTGAGGAGGTTGTCTACGTCAGGGTCTACCTCGACCTCTGGGAGCGGGTCGATGAGGGAAATTGCGGTGAAACTCAGTGATGAGATTAGGGTCCAGAATATCCTCAGAATTAGTCCAGGAATGTTCCTCGGGACCGTAGCCTTCCCAGTCCACCAAATATTGAAGTGTCCGACCACGGCATCGAGAGTCCAGGAGCTTGTGTACCCGAAAGGCTTCTTCTCCATCAATGAGGAATGGAAGGGGTCTCTTAGGGTCTTGAGAATCTTCCTCTCTCAGAGGTGCCGCAGGTTTGAGCAGGGACACATGAAATGTAGGGGAAATATGGTAGTTAGCAGGGAGCTGAAGTTTAAATGATACAGGGTTCATTTGACGAAGCATTTTGAAAGGGCCAACATACCTGGGACTTAGTTTCTTGCACGGGAGCCGTGGACAAAGATCTCGGGTTGATAGCCAGACCCATTGTCCAGCATAGTTGGGACCTGGGTGGCGATGGAGATTGGCTTGTTCACTTTGTCGACGAATGGCATGTAGTAGGTGGACATGAGCTTGGTCCCAGATAGCCTCGCTGCGTTGCATCCAGTCGTCGATAACGGGAACATCGGAAGGTTCCCCGGACCAGGGAAAGAGTGGTGGTTGAAACCCTAAGATGCATTTGAACGGTGTGGTTCCGGTGGCAGGTTTGAACAGAGAGTTCTGAGGATATACAGCCCAGGGTAGGAAACGGTTCCAATCGTGTTGGTTGACTTGACAGTAAGCACGGAGGAATTTACCCAGGTCCTGGTTTAGCCGTTCGACTTGACCATTAGATTGAGGGTGATAACCAGAAGTTAGACTCAAGTTGACGTTGGGTAATTTGAAGAATGCAGACCAGACTCGGGAGGTGAACTGGGGACCACGGTCGGAGACAATGTCCTCAGGAAGGCCATAATGGCGGAAGACGTAATGAAACAGGCTCTCTGCACATTCCATGGATGAAGGAAGTTTGGGCAGAGAGATGAATCTACAGGCTTTAGAGAATCAATCCACCATGGTTAGGATGGTAGTGAAACCCTTCGAGTTGGGTAGATCCATGATGAAGTCCACTGCGATATGGGACCAAGGACGTCGAGGGGCAGGAAGAGGCTAAAGGAGACCAGACGGGAGCTGTCGAAGAGATTTAGTGGTGGCGCACGCGTTGCAGTTTTTAACATAGTCAGCTACTTCAGTGGCTAGGTTTTCCCACCAAAACCAGTTTTGCACTAACCTACAACTTCAGCGCCTGGATGTCCCGAGCAGGCTGAGTCATGAACCCACTGAAGAACCCTGTTCCGTAAGGAACTGGGGACAAAGACTTTGTCAGGAAGGCAGCCAGAGGGAGTAGGTTCTTGGTTCTGAGCTTGGGTAATATCAGCCATGATATCCCACTGTACGGGAGCAACAATGAGAGTAGGTAGGATGATGGAAGTCACAGGGTTGTTGTCACTGGAGGAATCATAAATGCAGGACAGAGCGTCGGCCTTGGTGTTCTTAGACCCAGGTCGAAAGGTGATGGTGAAATCGAATCTGGGGAAGAAGAGAGACCAACGGTCTTGGCGAGGATTTAGGCGCTTTGCTGATTGAATATAATCTAGGTTACGATGATCCATAATCACCAGAAATGGATGGTGAACTCCCTCTAGCCAGTGTCTCCACTCCTCAAAAGCCGTTTTCATGGCCAAGAGTTCACGATTGCCGACATCGTAGTTTCTCCCGGCCGAAGATAACTTGCATGAGTAGAATGCACAGGGATGGAGTTTAGCGGGAGATCCTTGTCGCTGGGAGAGAACCGCACCTACTCCAGAGTCAGAAGCATCTACTTTTAGCATGAAGGGTCGAGAGGGATCAGGATGATGGAGAATAGGGGCAGTAGTGAAGCGACGCTTGAGATCATCAAAGGCTTGACGGGCGGAAGGTGTCCGGTTGAATTTTTAGGCTTTACCACAGAGCAGAGAGGTGATTGGGCCAGCTATGGAGCTGAAACCTTGAATGAAATGTCGGTAGAAGTTGGCAAAGCCGAGGAAGCATTGTAGTTCCTTAATAGACACCGGTAAGGGGCACTGCAGTACCGCTTGTACTTTGGAAGAGTCCATGGCAACCCCCTCATGGGAGATGATATACCCTAGGAAGGAGATGGTGGACTGGTGGAACTCACATTTCTCCATCTTGGCCTAAAGCTGATGTTGAATAAGACAGTTGAGTACCACTCTCACATGTTGAACGTTTTCATCGAGGGAAGACAAGAATATAAGGATGTCATCGATGTAGACTAGAACCCACTTGCCAATAATGTCAGGGAAAATGTCATTCACAAAGGCTTGGAAGACAGAAGGACTATTGGAAAGTCCGAAAGGCATCACCTGATATTCATAGTGGCCAGTGTGTATGTAGAGAAGGCCGTTTTCCATTCATCCCCCTCCCGGATGCGATCAAATTGTAGGCATTACGAAGATCCAGCTTAGTGTAGGTTTTGGCATTTCTTAACTGCTCTAGCGCAGGTGGTACCAGAGGAAGGGGGTAGCGATACTTGATGGTAACAGAGTTCAGGCCTCGATAGTCAATGCATGGACGAAGACCCCCGTCCTTCTTTCCTACGAAGAAGAAAGCCAACGAAGCTGGAGAGGTGGAGGGTTGAATGAAACCCCTTTCTAGGGATTCTGCTATGTATTCTTCCATAGCTTTAGTCTCTGGCTCAGATAAGGGGTAAATTCATCCGCATAGAGGAGAGGAGCCTGGCAAAAGGTCAATAGCACAGTCACAGGAACGGTGAGGAGGAAGTTGGGTAGCTTTAGCTTTACTGAATGCCTCCCGGAGATCCGAATAACATTGTGGCAGGGTCAACATCTCCTTTTCTGGGAGGATAGTCGTGGTACATACCGGGGGGAGAGAGATGGGTTCAGGGAGTTTGAGGCAAGACTGGAAACAGGAGGTACTCCAACGAGTAATTTGTCCATCTCTCCAGGAAATCTCAGGGTTGTGAAGTCTCAGCCATGGTAAACCAAGAACAATCAGGTTTTTTGGAGAGTGAGTGACCAGGAACTGAATTGCCTCATGATGAAAGAGTCCAACTTGGAGATGAATGGGTTGAGTTATCTGCTGAATCTTGCTGGAGCCCAGGGGTCATCCGTCTAGTGCTGCGACATGTAATGGAGGGACACAATGGACAAAAGACAATCTTAGATTCGTGGCGAGGGCCAGGTCAATGAAATTACTAGCAGCCCCAGAACCTATGATGGCAGACATCTGCTGTTCACTATTCTGAACATGCAATATGACAGACAATTGAAACCGATCAATATGAATCAAGTTAGAGAATTCAAAACTCACCGCCGAGTAGGGCAGGCAGCCAGTAAATATCCCGACTGTCCGCAGTAGATACAAAGTCTCTCTCTGAGACGGGGTTGTTGCTCTTTGGTGGTAAGAGAGGAACGACCCACTTGCATGGGTTCTTGAAGACTGGTAGCAGCGATGTCAGAAGGAAGTGATTGTAGAGAGCTGACTGGACGACGGACTTTGATCAGGTTGTCCAGGCGAATGGCGAGTTTGATGAATTCATCCAGAGATCTTCCCTCATCATGACATGCTAGTTCCGTTTGAAGGTCAGGGTTTAATCCTTTATGGAACAACAGTTTTAACGTATCCTCCACCGTCACGGTTTGTGCTGCTAGAGTGCGGAATGATAAAGCAAATTCAGTGGCTGACTCATTATTATGCTTTAGACACAAAAGAAGTTCTCCAGGGTCCTTACCACCCTCGGAGTGCTCAAAAACTTCCTGCAAGCGAGTTAGGAAGTGAGACAAAGAACCCTTTAAGATGTTTTCTTGACTCCAAACTGCCGTAACCCAGTCTAGAGCTTTGCCTGACAGCAGTGATATAATGAGGGAAACACAAGCTTCATCGTTGGGATACATGTGAGGTAGTTGTGACAGAAAAATTTCACATTGTAACAGAAATCTTCGACACTTACTGGGTGATCCGTCAAACTTCTCTGGAAGTGAGAGTCGAGGATTAACAACAGCTGTAGAGGGCGTTGGGCTGCAGGCGTAACTGCTAGTGGAAACCCCCTTCGGAGATACACATGGGTTGGGTTGCATGGATTTGAAGAGTTCTTCCGTGATGGATGTGAGCTTGCACAGCTGCTGATGGTGACTAGTCAGCATGGCTGCTTGCGCTGAAACAAGCTCATGTAACTGTTGAAAAGCTGCTGGATCTAGGTTTGGCGAAGTCTTTTGTAGCGAAGATGCCAGGGCAGTAGTGTTAAGATCCATGTGCAGTTTAATAAGGCAAATAAATAGTAAAAACAAAATAACAAAACAAAGAGCAAAAACAAAGGCAGACAAGGGATCAGTACACAGATAGGCAGTCCAGAAAGGCAAACAAAGTAAGTCCGATAGGCAGAGGGGTAATCCAATAAACTGGCAGTAAATTCAAAACACTCATAAGAAGACTGGGGAATTCAGAGAACAGGCAGGAGTCAAACACAGGGTAATCAATGATAGTAATAATGCTCAGAATTGTAGACTAGGCAAACAAGACTTCACGCTGAATGCATGGAAACTGGGAACTTAAATAGACAGGGTTAAATGTGATACAAAGGATTATGGGAAATGTAGTTCTTGAAATGTTAAAACTCAGTTGATGGCAACCTCTGGCGGCGTTCGGGGGAGATGGCAGGCACTGCGAGTGTAACAGAATGATATTACTCTCTAATGCAATTATACACGTTCATTGTGGAAATCCCTACATGCTAAATAGAACAACCAACAATCACAATGACCTGTCACACGTATATTAGATACATAAAAGTTATGTGGTATTGTTGTAATAGTTGTCAGATGGATAGACTTGGGCTAGATGGGGAACAATTCAATTTCCTCACAATTTAGAGCAAACAAATGCAAATGCTGTCCAATTTAGCTGACAGGTGAAACTCATAACCTGTCAGTTCTCAAACACATTTATACTGCAAGGGTAAGACTGAATTTCACAGCTGTGGAATATGGAGCAGGCGGGAGACAGACAGGGGCAAGAGCCTGCTCGTGCAAGAGGAAGGGGCATTAGAGTGCAGGGTGGTATGGTGTGGGGGAGAGGAAGAGGGAGAGGGGGGCACAGAGGGCAAGGAAGAGCCAGAGAAAGGCAAAGGCACAGAGAAATCTCAAATGAGATATGGGCAATAATTATAGACCATGTCATCAACCATGGCATAAGTATGACAGAGGCTGGTCGGAGAGTGCAGCCTAATGTAACGGGAGCCAGCTGATAGATAGCTGTCCAATGTGTATCAACCTCACTCTCCTGACCTCAAGAGGTGCACTAGCGACTGACGCTAGAGGCTGTAGCCTTTAGCCTTCTTGTTAGCGCACCCGCCTCCCATGCCGGAGATGGCGGTTCGAGTCCCATACGGAGCTGGTAGAACAGGAGTGTCACAATGGTGCCGTGACCCGGATGGGAGTGATGTTTAGGGGGTGAGTGTAACGGGAGCCATTTGATAGATAGCTGTGCAATGTGTATCAACCTCACTCTCTTGACCTCAAGAGGTGCACTAGCGACTGATGCTAGAGGCCGTAGCCTTTAGCCTTCTTGTTAGCACACCCGCCTCCCATGCTGGAGACGCTGGTTCGAGTCTCGTACGGAGTGGGTAGAACAGGAGCGTCACACTAATCTGGGCCGGTCCACGTTGTCGTCAATAGTCCAGACATTCAGGAGAGAAAACAGGTGTGTAATCAAATATTGTACTGCAATATTCCTTCACACTGGTATTCCAGTAAACTTAGCCAATGCATGTCTCAGAATTTATGTAGAATACATTGACTTTACTATGCTGTATTTTCTGTCTAGGACTGAGCATCTGCCCCATGGTGGTGGCAAAAGATCAGGTTTCACTGCTCAACAAGAACTTGAAATATGTAATATGGTTGTAGCAAACAATGCTATTAGACTAAAAAATACTGAAAGTGCAGTCATACAAGATGACAGCATCTTTCGAAATGTCAACACTGTCAACCTCTCCACAATTGATAGTGCTGAAGAGAAATCAGATTGCAATGAAGCAACTCTACAAGGTAACTTTTGAGAGGAATGGTGAGAGAGTGAAGGAGCTGAGGTACCAGTATGTACAGGTAAGAATTCATCATTTTACACTACACAGTGCTGTAATCTCCTTGTCTTTCAGTAATGAAAAGTACAGCCTGTATATGTAGAATATGTATGATTTACAAAATCTACTGTAAATTATTTCCTAATTGCTTTACTATCTTCTATAGAGAGTGATGGAGCTGGAGGCTGATGAATCCACACACAGTTTTGTGTATGTTGATGAGGCAGGATTCAACTTTACCAAAGTCAGGAGATGTGACTGTAATATTATTGGTCACCGAGCCACTGTTGATGTGCCAGGCCAGCGTGGAGGGAACATTACAATGTGTGCTGCCATATGTGGGAATGGTGTACTCTGCCACATTCCCATCATTGGCCCTATAACACACAACGTCTTCTCAATTTCCTGGAAACTCTTTACAGGGATCTCATTCCTGAGAATGAGAAGGGGTTGGTAAGAGATGACTTGCCAACGTATGTTATAGTTTGGGACAATGTAAGTTTCCATCGTTCAAATACAGTCAGGGAATGATTTGTTGCCCACCATACTCCCTAAATTCCATTGAGGAGTTATTTTCTGCATGGAGGAGGAAGGTCTATGATCACCATCCTTATGACCAGTTGTCCTTACTGGGTGCAATGGATGCTGGTTGTGAGGATATCACAGTAGATTGCTGTAGGGGGTGGCTGCATCATGCCAAAAGATTTTTCCCTCGTTGCATTGCAAGGGAGGATATCAGGTGTGATGTAGATGAAATTTTGTGGCCAGACAGAGAGGAGAGATTGGAAGACCCATGAGGTTGATGAACTTGTAGCATATTTTCTTTTTTTCTTGCACATATTGTAGTACCTGAATTTTGCTGTTGTGTATATTTCTTTCTTTGCGTATTTTCAGTTGGCTGTAAAGTGTGTACAAACAATGATGAGAAATGTTTTATTAAATGTTTTGTTGAAAGTAAAGTGTGTGCCATGACTTTTTGACATCAATACTATTCAGCTGCCTACATATACAATGTTAGCAATTGGACAATATTACATAGTGGGTAACTATCTCACTTTCAGAGTACACTGTCATTTGACAAGATGTCTTTGCATTTTGACTGTCTTGGCCTAAGCGATGATAAAGGAACCGTTTGACAATGATGACAATGATTTATTCACTGATGGATTTATTTACATTTGAAACATGAGTTAATTCTTTCGATTGAGTAATCACCTTTTGCAGGTCACAGAGGTGTGCTGAATGTACCATGTGATGTGAGGATTGTACTTAGAGTTTGGACAATTGTAAGTTTGTTTCAGTATACGTGCCAAATCGATTGAGAAAAACTGTAAATTATTCCATTGCTAATTAAGTCTGTCTATCTATCCATTTAAATAATAAAATAAACTGAATGAAATGTGCATCTGTGGTACTGGTAGGTATTTAGTTATTGAATGTCATAAATATTTTGTGTATTTCACCTGTTTCTGCACCATCAGTCAAAGACACACATACGCCACCTAGTGTACATGTGAATGTAATTGATAGATGGATAGATAAAAGAGTGATGATAGATAAGAGTTATAGATAGACAGACAGATAGAGAGACAGACAGACACATAGATAGATAGATAGTTTTGTTACATAAAATCCCCATAATAAAGTCCTAAAATGTAATGCACGTGTTAATATACCTTGTGCTTTAATGTCAAACAGATACACCCACACCACAACTATAAAAACTCATTTCTAGACTGATGTCAGCCACCTACATGTAATGAACTGCAGAACACTGTAACTGCCCAAACAGTCAATAAGAGCGCATTACTTGTTTGTGTGTGTGTGTTTGTGTGTGTGTGTGTGTGTGTCTGTTTGTGTGTGTGTGTGTGTGTGTGTGTATGTATGTGTGTGTGTGTGTGTGTGTGTGTGTGTCTGTTTGTGTCTGTGTCTGTTTGTGTGTGTGTGTCTGTGTGTGTGTGTGTGTGTGTCTGTCTGTGTGTGTGTGTGTGTGTGTGTGTGTGTGTCTGTCTGTCTGTGTGTGTGTATGTGTGTCTGTTTGTGTGTGTGTGTCTGTTTGTGTGTGTCTGTGTGTGTGTGCGTCTGTGTGTGTGTCTGTCTGTCTGTGTGTGTCTGTCTGTCTGTGTGTGTGTGTCTGTGTGTGTGTGTGTGTGTGTGTGTGTGTCTGTTTGTGTGTGTCTGTGTGTGTTTGTCTGTGTGTGTGTGTGTGTGTGTGTGTGTGTGTGTGTGTGTGTCTGTTTGTGTCTGTGTCTGTTTGTGTGTGTGTGTCTGTCTGTGTGTGTGTGTGTGTGTGTGTGTGTGTGTGTGTCTGTCTGTCTGTGTGTGTGTATGTGTGTCTGTTTGTGTGTGTGTGTCTGTTTGTGTGTGTCTGTGTGTGTGTGCGTCTGTGTGTGTGTGTGTGTGTGTGTGTGTGTCTGTCTGTCTGTGTGTGTGTGTCTGTGTGTGTGTGTGTGTGTGTGTGTGTGTGTCTGTTTGTGTGTGTCTGTGTGTGTTTGTCTGTGTGTGTGTGTGTGTATGTATGTGTCTGTGTGTCTGTTTGTGTGTGTGTGTGTGTGTATGTGTGTATTTGTCTGTGTGTGTGTCTGTGTGTGTGTGTCTGTGTGTGTCTCTGTGTGTGTGTGTGTGTGTCTGTGTATGTGTGTGTGTGTCTGTGTATGTGTGTCTGTGTGTGTGTGTAGACCAACACGTCATGCGCCTGTGCTTCTGCGCATGCGCAGTCGTGACCTGAAACATGGCGACAGAGAGCTGTGAAAAGTGCTAAATTCTGTCTGAATTTCTACAAAATCGCGAAGGTTAGTCGATATTTTTACACTTCTATTGTTTCCCCATGCGTTATGTGGTTAATCATTATATCAAATGTAAATGATCCGTCTTCGTAAAGCCTGTATATGATGATCTAGACGTTTGTTTTGCTTGATGTCAAACACTTTTTGTCCTGGTAGCGAGTGTTTTTGTAGTTATGATATTATTTCTGAAATATCTTTGGATCTGCGCGGGTTATAGATGCTTTTGTGTTTTGATCATGATGTTGATGAAGTGTATGATCAGTAGTGTGTGTCGTCATCGGGTGATGACGATTGCTTTATTTCAGCTGTCAATCACAGGCGTGTAAATATTGTGTTATTGTGTCATTTTTTGGTGAGTAATAGTTAAATATGACTATTCAGAGTTCATAGTTTAAGAGCAGAGAACATCACAGAGTTTACATAAACAGGCACTAATAAGTAGCCTACTAAAAAGAATTATGGTGCTACTATATTTTTGGGAAATGTAGTGTAAATGGTGAAAACCATTATATGTCAAAGTACCACCACAGTAAGGGTAACAAGGAGAAATAAAAAATGTAAAAAAACTATCGGCAACTATACGCGTCAATTTTTGCAGATAACTGATAGTTCGAAAATGCAACTATCGGCACCGATTATTTTGCAAAACCGATATATCGGTTGACCTCTAGTCTAGTTGGGTCATTTTTAAGCCATTTTCTTAAGTAATGTCAATGTAATAACATTATTTGTGTTGCCTAATAGATTGATCCTTGAGCAGATGATTTTTAATGATGTAAATATCTCCCTGTGAATATGTTTTTCTTTGTTTGACATTTATGTAAACAGCCTGAGTTTGATTAATATTCTGTTATAATATGATCGTCAGGTGGAGGCTGTTTCATCTCATTTTCAAAGGTGGAGGGTCCGTCTGATGTATAATGGGTGATGGGGGTGTTATTGTTTCTAGTGATGCTGTGACACTCACCGTATGATGCAAACTGCTTAAAATCAAACATGGAAATGTGTGTAGTACTACTACTGAGAGAGTGTTTGTTGTTGTTAATGGATGTGAATGATGAAAAGAGAGAGAAACAGAGATAAACCCCGCCCACCCTATACAATTAACACCTGCATCAGCCAGTAAACCCCGCCCATCAGTCACAGCACTACAGCGTTTGCTTTAAACTGAAACAGTTAGGAGCCAAATGGCTGTTTTTAGTCGCCAAATCACAGATTTTGCTGTTCAGAAACAAGATAGAAAGCCAAAGAAAAGGAAGTCAGCTGATAACCCATTAATCTGAGGTTTAATAAACAGGATATATAGTTGAGAAGATACATATGTTTGCATTCCCCTTTTGTCTCATCAATGTTCACACCCCTTTCATAATTTATATAAATATAAGAGATAAAATATATATAGTACTGCTCTTCAGAATCTACATTACAGATAGTTACAGAAAGTATAGTATGCATATAGTAGTGTGTTATCTTCTTGAGCATCAATGATTGTTGCACCTTGTGTAATAGTTGTGAACAAGTCCCTCAATTGTCTGAAGTGTCAAAAGCTTGATCTCATATATATATATACATATATATATATACAGGTGCATCTCAATAAATTAGAATGTCGTGGAAAAGTTCATTTATTTCAGTAATTCAACTCAAATTGTGAAACTCGTGTATTAAATAAATTCAATGCACACAGACTGAAGTAGTTTAAGTCTTTGGTTCTTTTAATTGTGATGATTTTGGCTCACATTTAACAAAAACCCACCAATTCACTATCTCAAAAAATTAGAATATGGTGACATGCCAATCAGCTAATCAACTCAAAACACCTGCAAAGGTTTCCTGAGCCTTCAAAATGGTCTCTCAGTTTGGTTCACTAGGCTACACAATCATGGGGAAGACTGCTGATCTGACAGTTGTCCAGAAGACAATCACTGACACCCTTCACAAGGAGGGTAAGCCACAAACATTCATTGCCAAAGAAGCTGGCTGTTCACAGAGTGCTGTATCCAAGCATGTTAACAGAAAGTTGAGTGGAAGGAAAAAGTGTGGAAGAAAAAGATGCACAACCAACCGAGAGAACCGCAGCCTTATGAGGATTGTCAAGCAAAATCGATTCAAGAATTTGGGTGAACTTCACAAGGAATGGACTGAGGCTGGGGTCAAGGCATCAAGAGCCACCACACACAGACGTGTCAAGGAATTTGGCTACAGTTGTCGTATTCCTCTTGTTAAGCCACTCCTGAACCACAGACAACGTCAGAGGCGTCTTACCTGGGCTAAGGAGAAGAAGAACTGGACTGTTGCCCAGTGTTCCAAAGTCCTCTTTTCAGATGAGAGCAAGTTTTGTATTTCATTTGGAAACCAAGGTCCTAGAGTCTGGAGGAAGGGTAGAGAAGCTCATAGCCCAAGTTGCTTGAAGTCCAGTGTTAAGTTTCCACAGTCTGTGATGATTTGGGGTGCAATGTCATCTGCTGGTGTTGGTCCATTGTGTTTTTTGAAAACCAAAGTCACTGCACCCGTTTACTAAGAAATTTTGGAGCACTTCATGCTTCCTTCTGCTGACCAGCTTTTTAAAGATGCTGATTTCATTTTCCAGCAGGATTTGGCACCTGCCCACACTGCCAAAAGCACCAAAAGTTGGTTAAATGACCATGGTGTTGGTGTGCTTGACTGGCCAGCAAACTCACCAGACCTGAACCCCATAGAGAATCTATGGGGTATTGTCAAGAGGAAAATGAGAAACAAGAGACCAAAAAATGCAGATGAGCTGAAGGCCACTGTCAAAGAAACCTGGGCTTCCATACCACCTCAGCAGTGCCACAAACTGATTACCTCCATGCCACGCCGAATTGAGGCAGTAATTAAAGCAAAAGGAGCCCCTACCAAGTATTGAGTACATATACAGTAAATGAACATACTTTCCAGAAGGCCAACAATTCATTAAAAATGTTTTTTTTATTGGTCTTATAATGTATTCTAATTTTTTGAGATAGTGAATTGGTGGGTTTTTGTTAAATGTGAGCCAAAATCATCACAATTGAAAGAATCAAAGACTTAAACTACTTCAGTCTGTGTGCATTGAATTTATTTAATACACGAGTTTCACAATTTGAGTTGAATTACTGAAATAAATGAACTTTTCCACGACATTCTAATTTATTGAGATGCACCTGTATATATACACACTTTTGACACAGATTTTGCTCTTATGGAAAGAAATTGGTACTTTTATTCACCAAAATGGCATTCAACTGATCACAATGTATAGTCAGGACATTAATAACATGAAACATTACTATTACAATTTGAAAAAAAATGTTCTTAAACTACTTCAAAGAGTTCTCATCAAAAAATCCTCCACGTGCAGCAATGACAGCTTTGCAGATCCTTGTTATTCTAGCTGTCAGTTTGTCCAGATACTCAGGTGACATTTCACCCCACACTTCCTGTAGCACTTGCCATAGATGTGTCTGTCTTGTCGGGCACTTCTCACACACCTTACAGTCTAGCTGATCCCACAAAAGCTCAATGGGGTTAAGATCCATAACACTCTTTTCCAATTATCTGTTGTCCAATGTCTGTGTTTCTTTGCCACTCTAACCTTTTCTTTTTGTTTTTCTGTTTCAAAAGTGGCTTTTTCTTTGTAATTCTTCCCATAAGGCCTGCACCCCTGAGTCTTCTCTTTACTGTTGTACATGAAACTGGTGTTGAGCGGGTAGAATTCAATGAAGCTGTCAGCTGAGCACATGTGAGGCGTCTATTTCTCAAACTAGAGACTCTGATGTACTTATCCTGTTGTTTAGTTGTACATCTGGTCTTCCACATCTCTTTCTGTCCTTGTTAGAGTCAGTTGTCCTTTGTCTTTGAAGACTACAGTGTACACCTTTGTATGAAATCTTCAGTTTTTTGGCAATTGCAAGCATTGTATAGCATTCATTCCTCAAAACAATGATTGACTGACAAGAAAGCAGTTTCTTTTTTGCCATTTTTGACCTAATATTGACCTTAAGACATGCCAGTCTATTGCATACTGTGGCAACTTAAAAACAAACACAATGTTAAGCTTCATTTAACAAACCAAATAGCTTTCAACTGTGTTTGATATAGTGGCAAGTGATTTTCTAGTACCAAATTAGCAATTTAGCTAATTTAGGCTGTAACTAACGATTATTTTGATAATCGATTATTCTAATGATTATTAGAACGATTATTCGACTATTCGTCGATTATTGCAGCGATTAATTGTTAGCTCTTAACCGATTATTCAGCCTATGCCCCGACTTAAAAGGCTGTATTAAACGTGCTTACTAACAATAAAGAGGACAAAATCATCTTTTAAAAATACCTCTAAATGACATTCACTGAAATAAAGAAAAACAAAACTTTTTATTAAGTTTAATTCAGTAAAGAAATTCACTGCAAAAAATCCTATTGTTATCAAGTGTTTTTGTCTTGTTTTCCATTTAAAATGGTCTAAAAATCCTTAAAACAAGATACATTTACTTGAGAAGCAACATATAAGATATTTAGACTTGCTTTAAGAGACTGTATCTTAAATATACGTGTATTTTTTCACTTGTTTATACTTCTGCGAGTGCAGTAAAGACAAAATATACTTCTATTCAAGATCTATTCTCTAATATCAAGTCTAAATATCTTATATGCTGCTTCTCAGATTAATGCATCTTTTTTTAAAGGATTTTTAGATATTTTAAAATATTTGTATTTTTAATATTATATTCAACATTCTCAGATAACGAGTTTTCTTCTGCAGTATAGCTGCTAAAGTAAATGTACGTTGTTTTAAAGGAGTTTTAGATATTTATATTGGAAAACAAGCCAAAACAAAACCAAATCATAATGAGGCGAAGACTTCCCTCTCTCAGCTTTCTGTTCACTTCAATTCATCTTTAACTCACAAAAAAACAAACTCTCTCTTATTAATAAAGCTGCGTATTGCCAATTGTCTTCATGATAAGAAATGCACAGTGACACATACATTATGATTCAATAAGTCACGAGTCATCACGTTATAATCTAGCTGCATTAAGTGTGTGCGCTCGAGGGACGAGCGTCCCCGCGACAGAGAGTGCATCAGCAGTTTCAATCTCTCCCCCAAAGATCGGGACACTTCACGCAACTCATAGAAGAGGTGCTGACTGCACAGAGAAATGACAGTTTCAGAGTTTGTAGTTATTTACATGACCTGCGTCTGTATTATTTGAACTTTAATAAAGCTATAACACATTAAATATAACTATTAAAGATGTAACGCCGGGGTGTTTCCTTTAAAGAGCTCCGGCTCCACTTATTCCACAACGAGAGTGCTTCTGTATTTACTTATTTTGTATTTTTGTATAATTCCCTCATTCTTTGCGATCTTCGTCACCTGAATCTGTGAAGGTTTAGAGTGCATCTGTGATCTGTGTAATTCTTCCTCTCCTCAGTCAGTCGTGAACTGCAGTGCTGCTCTCACACGCCATCATTAGAGTTTAATGTGATCTCATGTTACGTTAAATGAGATCAAACGACTATTCGACAACGGAAATTTTTGTCGACTATTTTTTATTGTCAACGTTGTTGATAACGTAGACTAATCGTTTCAGCCCTAATTGAAAGCTTGATAAAATTGGAATCTAATCAAATATGGAAATCTGTATTGATATCTATCCCTGCCATTAACTAGGCTGCTTTTTTATTTCACTTTACTGTAAGACTGAAATGCATCAGTCAATCTTTTTTTAAACTGGTTATTTTAAATGAACCATCTGAGAGAACTGATTCGCTAAAATAAAGCAAACTTCGCAACGTTTAAACCAAGGTCCGTGAGGAACACACAATGTCTTTAGTTAGGAAAATATTTCTGAATTTTGTTGGTTGAATAACTGACCATCACAGTATATAAATTCTTGGCATTAGAATATCGATAAAATATCGTGAGGTAAATTAATGGAACGCTTTGCAATACTCCACACACACAGATATTAGTGTGATAATGAGTTTGTATATCTTACTTTTGGCATTTCTTTAGTCACTTGTGGAGTGTTTTGCTTTTAATTTACATAAATGATGTGTCTCGTTGTGTTAGACGCAGATATATGCCTCTCTGAAGGAAAGAAAACCTCTTTAAATCTAAAATAATGTTATTAGAAAACCTCTCGTATCCACTTATGTCCTATTCTAGATCTCGTGGTGAGATGCGTTCATGGAGTGTTTTGAACTTTAAGGGATGGTAACGTCCCAAAACACACACTTCCTTTCTAAAATCTCACACAAACACACACACACTTCCCTGTAAAAGAGTAGAGAGCATGTATTTAAAAAATCAATTGAGCAAAATCTACTGAATTCACTGAGCTGAGACAATGATGAGTAATGCCGCAGATCCTTTCTGACATGAATGTGACGATAATTTTGGTGTCTTATTAAATTATTAATTGAATCAATCCACATGCTGGCAGACAATTATAGGAGGAAAAATGAGTTCAGTATTTATGTCAAGCAATTAAGAGTTCATTTCAAGAGTGTCTCGTGTCACCTTCTCTGTCTTTCAGTCAGACCTGCTTGTCCGTTTGTTCGGCGATGTCGTGTTCTAAGGTTTCATGTTCTCCGGACGCAGAAAGTCAGTGTTTTTGCTCAATGGGCAGCTGTTGTCTCTCTCAGAGTGAGTAAAAACGGATTAGTTACTGTGTTTTGACCTGAAACGGCTCCTTATATTACTGAAAAAAAAAATGCGTTGAATTTACATAATTTAATCATGTACATCGGTTCCACATGAATCAATTAAGTTGCATCAGCATATTTTTTCCTCTTGATTTAGCTCATTAATTCTTTGTCAGGAAACATAATTTTTTGACATAAGTTATTTTTAAATGACCCAATTAAGGATCCTGAATGTGATTTTGTATGTGTCCCTAACATTATTAATTTCCTCAACTTTACATAATATTTCTTTGTCACATTACTGATTTATGTTTATTTATGTATAACTAGGTTATGCTAGTTAGCTAACTTTTAGCTAGCAGTAGCATACATTAGCATGCTAAATGCTAAGTAGTATTTGCTGCTTGAGTAAAGAACAGACTTAAATGATTCACCCTACATAATGTAATCTATTAGAGTGCACATTTTAGAGAATTATATTAAGTAAAAGCAAAGAAAACAAGTTTAGAAGAGAAACACAGTTTTGTTGTGTAGATCACAAATAATATGATTTAGTAAACTGGACAACCTGCGTTTTCCCGTTTTTTCTGTGTACTTGCTTTCCACAGTCTGAAACACGAATACAAGCACACTGTAGAGTGATGGCTCTCTAGCTGCGTCTCGTTTCGAAGGTTGCGTCCTCCGGAGGTCGCATTTGTCGGCCGCATACGTCATCAAGGCTGTCTCGTTTCAGAAAAGCGAGTAGGACATTCCAAAAGCAGCTTTCGAATGCGACCCTCTTTCATGGGAATTCGGAGGATGTACAGTATCGGAGGTGTATCCTTCTTGGGTGCTCGCAACCCTCAATTCTTTGCTTCAATGGAAATGAACATTTGTAAAAAAAAAAAAAAAAAATTTTTTTTTTAAAAATGACGCCAATTTGCCCGTAAATATGATTTTCAAACGCAAGTAATGTTAATTGCCAAGTTAAATGACCTCAGTAGATGGGTGCAGAGTATATAATATGTAATTAAAATAAAGTATTAGACTAAAAGTACACGTGTAAAATCTATTTTCTTTTCTCTTTACATCATTATAGCTCTCCAATAATGTACCTCATACATTCCCTTCTAAAGGGACTTTGTTCCCTTCTCACTCAATGCGCTCACGCTTGTTAAAGAGTGGCGTGCTGTCATAGCAACCGCGTTACGTTCCGTTTCCGTTTGTCCAACGAAGGCCGTCTCATTTAAACGAGGCTTGTTCAGTATAATGCAGCCTTCAAAGGATGCGTCCTACCTAGCACGCAACCTTCGAAACGAGACACAGCATCTGTCTAGTCTTCAATACTCTCCGTTTTCTCAAAATGGCAAGCTCCTATCTGATTGGCTGGCTTTACGCAGATTCTGGCAGTCATTGACAAATAAGGTTGTCCGAGATGATATAAAATAATAAATCTAGTTTAAGACACACATATCAAGTTTGCAGTAATGTAATCTTTGTGTCCATGTTGGTTTCATAACTTTTTGAAAAACATTTGTATAGCATTTAAACAACACTATTTAACGTTTGGCCCTCTAGTGGTTGAAGCATTAAACTGCAACATACTTGCAGAGGAACACTTTACGCCAGTTGTGATTAGGCACTGCCATGAGTCATGACGAACTATTTTCATGTTGATATTATGTTATTTGCGTACAATTTTATAACCGATATATTACTTTGAGAAAGATAATCAACACTCTTAATTATATTTTAATATTATTATTAAAAATGTTTTATCCACTACAAAATACACATTAATAACACCTCATTTTAAGAGGTGAAACTCATGTAGTGGCTGATATGAGTCCAATCGAAGACACTTTATTTTACAATCTACAGCCTCAGTTGACAATGCAAGTGAATCATCATACTACAATAGTAGGTCTATGCACTGCAAACAATAAAAGACTGTAATATAAAAATGCTAAATGAGGAATTAATAATGATGAAATGCTTTATTGAACATGAAAATATGCAGAAGTATGCAATATAACAATTACAGTAATACATTTTTAGTTACAACAGAGATGGTTACACGCTAAACAGATTAATAAAGATTACTGTGGGGGGCCTGGGTAGCTCAGTGGTAAAGACGCTGGCTACCACCCCTGGAGTTCGCTAGTTTGAATCCAGGGCATGATGAGTGACTCCAGCCAGGTCTCCTAAGCAAACAAATTGGCCCAGTTGCTAGGGAGGGTAGAGTCACATGGGGTAACCTCCTCGTGGTTGCTATAATGTGGTTCGCTCTGAGTTGTGCGTGGATGTCGTGAAGCCTCCACATGCGCTATGTCAACAAGCCATGTGATAAGATGAGCGGCTTGACTGAGATTCGTCCGAAAGAGACTAGAATGCTTTTAAAAAGGTCTTGAGTCTTAGATTGGGCCACAAACACACACACGCCCTGTCATACACATTCCTCATGCAAACGACCATGTGCCGTGTGTCACACACACTTACACACTCGAGGGTAGAGATATTTGTGTGGTTCTGGAGAGAAGTGCTGATCTGACCCCTCTCTCTCTCTCTCTCTCTCTCTCTCTCTCAGGTTTGGAGTGAGATCATCTGCGCTGGTCTCTTCAGTATTTCTCTGTAGTTCTTGTTGCCAATGTTCAACATGGGCCGAACTACACTGAAAGGTAAAACATACAAAAACAGTAGCGTATTGATACAGTTGAAGTCAGATGTTTACATACATCTTAGCCAAATACATTTAAACTCAGTTTTTCACAATTCCTGACATTTAATCGTAGAAAACATTCCCTGTCTTAGGTCAGTTAGGATCACTTCTTTATTTTAAGAAAGTGAAATGTCAGAATAATAGTAGAGAGAATGATTTATTTCAGCTTTTATTTTGTTCATCACATTCCCAGTAGGTCAGAAGTTTACATACAATTTGTTAGTATTTAGTAGCATTGCCTTTAAATTGTTTAACTTGGGTCAGATGTTTTGGGTAGCCTTCCACAAGCTTCTCACAATAAGTTGCTGGAATTTTGGCCCATTCCTCCAGACAGAACTGCTGTAACTGAGTCAGGTTTGTAGGCCTCCTTGCTCGCACATGCTTTTTCAGTTCTGCCCTTACATTTTCTATCAGATTGAGGTCAGGGCTTTGTGATGTCCACTCCAATACCTTGACTTTGTTGTCCTTAAGCCATTTTGCCACAACTTTGGAAGTATGCTTGGGGTCATTGTCCATTTGAAAGACCCATTTAACTTCCTGGCTGATGTCTTGAGATGTTGCTTCAATATATCCACAAAAATTTCCTTCCTCATGATGCCATCTATTTTGTAAAGTGCACTAGTCCCTCCTGCAGCAAAGCACCCCCACAACATGGTGCTGCCACCCCCATGCTTCACGGTTGGGATGGTGTTCTTCGGCTTGCAAGCCTCACCCTTTTTCCTCCAAACATAACGATGGTCATTATGGCCAAACAGTTCAATTTTTGTTTCATCAGACCAGAGGACATTTCTACAAAAAGTAAGATCTTTGTCCCCATGTGCACTTGCAAACTGTAGTCTGACTTTTTTATGGCAGTTTTGGAGCAGTGGCTTCTTCCTTGCTGAGCAGCCTTTCAGGTTATGTCGATATAGGACTCGTTTTACTGTGGATATAGATACTTGTCTGCCCGTTTCCTCCAGCATCTTCACAAGGTCCTTTGCTGTTGTTCTGGGATTGATTTACACTTTTCGCATCAAACTACGTTCATCTCTAGGAGACAGAATGCATCTCCTTCCTGAGCGGTATGATGGCTGCGTGGTCCCATGGTGTTTATACTTGCGTACTATTGTTTGTACAGATGAACGTGGTACATTCAGGCATTTGGAAATTGCTCACAAGGATGAACCAGACTTTTGGAGGTCCACAAATTTTTTTCCTGAGGTCTTGGCTGATTTCTTTTGATTTTCCCATGATGTCAAGCAAAGAGGCACTGAGTTTGAAGGTAGGCCTTAAAATACATCCACAGGTACACCTCCAATTCAGTACACCTCCTATCAGAAGATAATTGTCTAAAGGCTTGACATCATTTTCTGGAATTTTCCAAGCTGCTTAAAGGCACAGTTAACTTAGTGAACATAAACTTCTGACCCACTGGAATTGTGATATAGTCCATTAAAAGTGAAACAATCTGTCTGTAAACAATTGTTGGAAAAATTACTCGTGTCATGCTCAAAGTAGATGTCCTAAATGACTTGCCAAAACTAGAGTTTGCTAATACGAAATCTGTGGAGTGGTTAAAAAATGAGTTTTAATGACTTCAACTTAAGTGTATGTAAATTTCTGACTTCAACTGTACATCATGATTATATTTGCCTTTATTTATACTGATTGTAAGCATCTGGACATGTTCTTCCTGAGAGTTTCACTGAATATTATTTTTTTCATCAGATCAGAAAGACAGTAGGAAGGAAAAACCAGGCAGGAGTATGTCTCTCACAGGTCCTGGACCAGTCAAAGGTAAGAACCTGCTCTTACACACACTCTCTCAGTTCATAGAGTTACCTGAGGGCACTGTGTCTGAGATCAGTTTTTTTATTTATTTATTTATTTATTTTTTATTTTTTTAATCATACAAACAAACAGCCGTTTGATCATCTGACATATGTACACTCACAGAAGTGGAAATTGTGTTTATGGACATAATTGTTTGCCACTTTTTTGTGTTTCAAGAGATGTGCAGCACAATTCTTTTTTGAAAAACAGTGGGGGGTTTTTTCCTGATTTGGAACTGTAAAAGTAATGCCCTGGAGGAGAACACAAATCTTGGAGCTTTATTTCCCATAACATTCTTTGACTTTTTTGAAGACATATTTACAACCTGTCACAAATCAGCACTTTCCTGTAACAGTTAACTCCATCAATCTGTTAACATCACTTAAAGGCTTTGGATAAAACTCCCTCATTTTGATTCATTCAAATAGACTGATTCAAATAGTAAGAGATTCAAATAAACGATTGAATTGTAGTTTTTCACTTCATTTTGTTCAGATTTTTTCATGATTTTATTATATTACAGAAATATGTGTTAGTACTTTATGTGTGTCTAAATGTGTTTTATCGTCTGCAGTGACTGAGTCTTTCTCATGGGAAGAGTATTTAAAGGAGACGTCATCCGTTCCCGCCCCTCCCGGCTGTTTTAGACAGGTGAGTTCCCTTGTCTCTGACACGTCTAGTGCAGGTCTCTTTGAGGAAATGTTGGGGTGTTTAGACACACAGGTTTTGTTTGACAAAACATTTGTTTTGTTTAGCCAGACACAACTTTCTGGAACACTTGATTCTAATTATGACTGTTAACAAGGCTGAGAAACTAAATTTGAAATTTTTCACTATGTATTACCAAAATTCGAATTATGTTCAAATTTGAAAGAAATGTGTTTTAGGAAGGGGGTAAAAATCTACAAGACATCTGATTTTTAAATTGATGTTATCTCCTACATCCACAAGAGGGTGCTACAAATCAATACAAACCAATCAGCACCGTGTTATAGAGATTGTTTATTGCAAAGAACGTATCTGGCTGTTAACAAATGTGGGTAAACTGATAAAGTCAATAGATTTAGTCAGTTTATATTCTCAGAAATTAAGGAAAAAGTAAAACACTTCAATAGACGGTTCTATGTTTACTTAAGTGTTGCACAGTAGCCTGTACCGGTGCCATAGTACTACCACAGACTCAAGCTTCATAAAACCAGCGCTTCCACAGTGTTTTTCATTAAATACAGTTGTGTGTAAATACCTATGCATCCCTATACCTATATGCATACCAAATACCTATACTTATGCAGCGAGATGCTGATAAGAGAGCGAGGCGTAGTCAAGACATGACCACCAAAGACCTACGCATCTGGGGGCCATTCACTCCGAATGCATCCGTCTTTTTCTATATAAGCATGCACTAGACGGACGCTTTGACCATTGTGATGTGTCTCGCTGCTTTTTCAGTGTCTCTCTCTCATGCAGTAATGATGCATTTTAAAAAGAAATTCAACCTTTAAAAACGCATCTTGAGACACCCGCATCTTGTTTTATTTGTTGCAATGTGCCTGTTTTAGCCCCAGAATGTAAGTCATCATCAGTGCTTGACGCACATATCCAAAATACGAATGCTCATTTTAGCATGCACATTTGAATATGAATATGATAATATTCTAATTTGTTAATAGCTGTATTGAGTGGTCAAATATTTTTCTATAATGACCACTGAACTGTATAATTCACCACAACAGTTTCCTACATACAGTAACAGGGCTACTTTTGTGCCTCTTGAATCAGTCCTGGCTCTCTCATCTATGCAAGTTAGAATAGCTAATTAGATTGCTAATAAAATAATTCTTTGTCCATTTTTTCGTTCTTTATTTGGTAAGTAGCTGGGTAATAAATGGGATAATGTCAGTCAGTCATATAAGGAGTTAAAAGGTGTGTAATGATATGTTTTTTTTGGGTGGGGGGTGATTTCAGTCTCGGATTCCTCCGTCTAATGACTTCAAAGCTGGTATGAAGTTGGAAGCTCGAGACCCTCGTAATTCCACCTCCACCTGCATCGCCACGGTGATGGGCATGATGGGTGTGAGACTCCGCCTACGTCTGGATGGCAGCGACAACACCAATGACTTCTGGCAATTGGTTGACTCCTCCGACATCCAGCCAATTGGAACCTGCGAGAAAAATGGAGACATGTTGCAACCACCATTGGGTAATGCTGATCTCACTTCCCTTCAACAGCTGATCTCACGTCCCTTCAACAGCTGATCTCACTTCCCTTCAACAGCTGATCTCACTTCCCTTCAACAGCTGATCTCACTTCTCTTTAACAGCTGATCTCACTTCCCTTCAACAGCTGATCTCACGTCCCTTCAACAGCTGATCTCACTTCCCTTCAACAGCTGATCTCACTTCCCTTCATCAGCTGATCTCACTTCCCTTCTACAGCTGATCTCACTTCCCTTCAACAGCTGATCTCACTTCCCTTTAACAGCTGATCTCACTTCCCTGATCTCACTTCCCTTTAACAGCTGATCTCACTTCCCTTCAACAGCTGATCTCACTTCCCTTTAACAGCTGATCTCACATCCCTTTAACAGCTGATCTCACTTCCCTTTAATAGCTGATCTCACTTCCCTTCAACAGCTGATCTCACTTCCCTTCAACAGCTGAGCTCACTTCCCTTCAACAGTTGAGCTCACTTCCCTTCAACAGTTGAGCTCACTTCCCTTTAACAGCTGATCTCACATCCCTTTAACAGCTGATCTCACTTCCCTTCAACAGCTGATCTCACTTCCCTTCAACAGCTGATCTCACTTCCCTTTAACAGCTGATCTCACTTCCCTTTAACAACTGATCTCACTTCCCTTCAACAGCTGATCTCACTTCCCTTCAACAGCTGATCTCACTTCCCTTTAACAGCTGATCTCACTTCCCTTCAACAGCTGATCTCACTTCCCTTCAACAGCTGATCTCACTTCCCTTTAACAGCTGATCTCACTTCCCTTTAACAGCTGATCTCACTTCCCTTTAATAGCTGATCTCACTTCCCTTCAACAGCTGATCTCACTTCCCTTCAATAGCTGATCTCACTTCCCTTCAACAGCTGATCTTACTTCCCTGATCTCACTTCCCTTTAACAGCTGATCTCACTTCCCTTTAACAGCTGATCTCACTTCCCTTTAACAGTTGATCTCACTTCCCTTTAACAGCTGATCTTACTTCCCTGATCTCACTTTCCTTTAACAGCTGATCTCACTTCCCTTTAACAGCTGATCTTACTTCCCTGATCTCACTTTCCTTTAACAGCTGATCTCACTTCCCTTCAACAGCTGATCTCACTTCCCTGATCTCACTTCCCTTTAACAGCTGATCACACTTCCTTTTAACAGCTGATCTCACTTCCCTTTTACAGCTGATCTCACTTCCCTGATCTCACTTTCCTTTAATGGCTGGTCTCACTTTAACAGCTGATCTCACTTTCCTTTAACAGCTGATCTCACTTCCCTTTAACAGCTGATCTCACTTTTCTTTAACAGCTGATCTCACTTCCCTGATCTCACTTTCCTTTAACAGCTGATCTCACTTCCCTTCAACAGCTGATCTCACTTCCCTGATCTCACTTTCCTTTAATGGCTGATCTCACTTTAACAGCTGATCTCACTTCCCTGATCTCACTTCCCTTTAACGGCTGATCTCACTTTCCTTTATCAGCAGATCTCACTTCCTGATGTTTTGCGCTACGTTCAGGAGCGGGCCTGCCTTTGTCTTACACTACCGGTCGAAAGTTTTGAAACACTTGACTGAAATGTTTCTCATGATCTTAAAAATCTTTTGATCTGAAGGTGTATGATTAAATGTTTGAAATTAGTTTTGTAGACAAAAATATATTTGTGCCACCATATTAATTTATTTCATTATAAATCTAAAATTTAATTTAAAATAAAAAATGTTTTTGAAATTGATGTCTTGGACCAAATAATAAAGAAAAGCAGCCAATAAGTGCCCAACATAGATGGGAACTCCTTCAATACTGTTTAAAAAGCATCCCAGGGTGATACCTCAAGAAGTTGGTTGAGAAAATGTCAAGAGTACATTTCTGCAAATTCGAGTTAAAGGCTGACTACTTTGAAGATGCTAAAATATAACACAGTTTTGATTTATTTTGGATTTTGTTTAGTCACAACATAATTCCCATATTTCCATTTATGTGTTATTCCATAGTTTTGATGACTCTACTATTATTATAAAATGTGAAGAAAAAAAAATTATAATAAAGAATGAGTAAGTGTTTCAAAACTTTTGACCAGTAGTGTATATCTGAATACATGAGGCCCAACACTGATCTCACGTCCCTGTGATGGCTAATCTCACTTTCCTTTATCAGCTAATCTCACTTTCCTGCGATCTCACATCCTGATCTCACTACCCTTTAACGGCTAATCTCACTTCCCTTTATCATCTGATGTCACTTCCCTTTTATGTCTGATCTCACTTTCCTGTGATCTCACTTCCTGATCTCACTTCCTTTTTACGGCTGATCTCACTTCCTTGTGATGGCTGATCTCACTTCCTGATCTCACTTCCCTTTTATGGCTGATCTCACTTCCCTTTATTGGTAGATCTCACATCCCTTTAACGGCTGATCTCGCTTCACTTTTACGGCTGATCTCTTTCCCTTTTAACAGCTGATCTGATGTCAGTGTTTGTTTTTTTTCTTTCCCCTATCACATTATTACACACATTACTAAAGAACAGTCTCTAAATGTATGAATCATTCATTGCAGTGTGGTTCATGGTTACTATGGGTTGTACAAACAAGTGGGACGATTTGACCACTCATTTGTTTACGTGGCATTTCACTGATGCTGTTTGTCTGAATGAACTCAAGTCTCATATGCCTTGCTGAACTTGTTTGGCTGCAATGTTTTGAAAACTGAGTGAAATTGTTGTTAGAGATTAATTTGACACAGCTGATCATATGGAAGCAGAATTGTGGAGAATATTTCATTTTCTCTCTTTTTCTCTCAGGTTTTAGAATGAACGCCTCATCGTGGCCTATGTTTCTCTTGAGGACTCTGAACGGAGCCGAAATGGCACCTGTTACAGCATTTAAAAAGGTGCTAAACCTCCAGAGATAGAATTAATTTACACACATCTGCTCATTCACTATCATTTATATTTGCCACATTTTGAGTAATAATGAAGTCATCAAAACAATGGAATAACACAAACGTTATATTTTATCTTCTTTAAAGTCGCTACACTTTGTCTAGGCTTTGCATAAGCCTTTAGATCAAAAGGTTTTTAAGATTATCAGAAACATAAATTAAGTCCAAGTATGTCCAGAATTTTGTCCGGTACTGTAAAACAATGTTACATCATTGAAACACTTAAATTTTAGGTGATTTTTATGACACCTGCTTCTCTGGTATAATTCTGTCAGGAGCCTCTGAGGCCCCTTCAGAACGGATTCAAGCCCGGAATGAAGTTGGAGGCAGTAGACAAAAAGAATCCGTATCTGATCTGTCCGGCAACCATCGGCGAGGTGAAGGGCGAGGAAGTGTTCATCATGTTTGATGGCTGGAGGGGCGCGTTTGATTACTGGTGTCGCTACGACTCCCGGGACATCTTCCCAGTGGGCTGGTGCGGAGTCACCAAACACAGCCTACAACCGCCCGGCAACAGCAGTGAGTGATGATTTAATTAAACTCTTGCAATTTAAAGAGGTGTTGTGTTGTCTTGTTTTTGTAGACCTGGTCTGATAACTGAAATATTGTTGAATTAAATGGTTGATCCATAAGCTTGCACCAATGTGATCTTGAAAAAGGGATAGTTCACCCATAAATGAAAATTCACCCTCATGCCATCCCAGACTTTCTTTCTTCTGCTAAACACAACTAAGATTTTTAAAAGAATATCTCATCTCTGTAGGTCCATACAATGCAAATGAATGGTGACCAAAACTTTGAAGCTCCAAAAAGCACATAAAGGCAGCATAAAATAAATCAATAAGACTCTTATCAAGAAGCGATATGGTAGGTGTGGATGATAAATAGACCAAAATGTAACTCCTTTTCCACAGTACGTCTTCACACAATCATGATTTCAAGCTTGATTACACTTCTGTTTAATCCACAGAAGACATGGATTAAACCACTGGAATCTTATGAATTACTTTCATGCTGCTTTTATATGCTTTTTTGAGCTTCAAAGTTCTGGTCACCCTTCACTTGCATTGTATGGACCTACAGAGCTGAGATATTCTTCTAAAAATCTTCATTTGTGTTCTGCGGAAAGAAAGTCATACACAACTGGGATGGCATGAGGGTGAGTAAATGATGAGAGAATTTTCATTTTGGGATGAGCTATTAATTTAAAAGACTGCTTGGAATTGTCTTGTATGTTCACCAGGGGGCGCCACAGCTCTCTTAAAATCAACAGCTTTTATGGAATAGTTTGACCCTCATGAAATCGTAACTACTGTGTAATGGTCACAGATTTTCTGAGATGAAA
Source organism: Myxocyprinus asiaticus (assembly GCF_019703515.2). NCBI lineage: Eukaryota > Metazoa > Chordata > Actinopteri > Cypriniformes > Catostomidae > Myxocyprinus > Myxocyprinus asiaticus. The sequence goes on from NC_059372.1 coordinate 6,101,690, forward strand.
GCACTTTTCCTTTGATCCATTTCTGCACATCAGTACCTAACCAAATTATTTGTTCAACTCCAGTTGAATGAAATGCATGCAGTTTTAGTCTTAAAAACTCATTGAACCATAATTCAGTTCTTAATATCCAATAATATCCATTACTGTAGCAAACTGCCCTAAAACACAGCCATCTTCTGGCTTTGTTGGATTAAAGTCAAAATAAAGTGATTATTTCATACAGTATAAATAAATGTTATTGAAAAACTCCTCCATTAAGCTCAGACGAAGAGTCTGATGGCACGTCAAAATCACTGTCAATCATCTCCACTGTCATGACAACCCATAGAGTGACCCCACCTTTATCTTTTGATACCTACTCAATCTCACACTGAGTTCTAATGATTTAATTAAGACTAATAAGGAATGATTCATGATAATAATTGTGGCTGATATTAGCAGCACTGAGAAAATCTCTTGTGCCTCTCAATGTATATTTTTATTAGTTTAACCAGGCCCGCCGGCAGACCTACGAGAAAAAAAATATTTGTCAATATATTAATAACAAAATTGGTTTCGTTTGAAAGCTTAGAAGCTCTACTTTCTAAAGCATGCATGCATTATGACCAAAACTGAACAAGTGCTTTGAAATTTGCAGACAAATCAGAAGTGCTCCATTTTTATAAATTATAAAAATAATTGCACTGGACATATTATTGCGATCAGTAAAAACATCAAACTCATCATATAGCCATGTGTCATATGTTGTTGGAAAGCTCTCAAAGAGTAGAATACAATCAGCCTATTTGTTAAAAAATACAAAAATATAGCAAGTAATAGCTAAGTGTACATCTTTGACAATTATGTTGGTGTTGCTTATATGGCGTGTATTCGATTATAACTTCACAAAAAATAAATGGAGCATAAAATATAACACCATTACTTAGAGAAGGCGATTATCTTTCAAACGAGTCCACACACAAGGTAATCAGATGCATAGATCATTAGATAATCCACACAAAGCACAATGTTACATCTGGACACCAGGAGATGGCGCCAAATACATGACACAGACTCAATGATGACTCAAATGACACAGAATGAAACACATTCAGTGAAATCTCATTACTAAAATCATGTCTGCTTTGCAAACCATTAGTCATGTTGTGTTTGCATGTGTAATTAGTTCTTATGTACAATTATTATGTTTTAACTTTTGATTGCTTTGTCTTATCTACATAATTTTTTCTCAGATACAGTTGACATGATTGGGTACAAAACTAAAGCGGTTTTTCGGAGCCACCTTATTTACACCCAGAGATGTATATAATGTCAAATAAGAAAAATAAGAAAGAAAATAAACTTTTGGCAAATTTTTCAACAGCTTCTTAGGCTGAGAGTCTCAGAATTTATCAAAAATGTTTTCTTTACAATGATACCAAAATGACCCTCCTTGTTTTTTTTTGTTTTTTGTTTTTGTTTCCTTAATTATAAGCTTTTAATTTTGGGGATGCCACTGAAACAAGAAATCTTTAAAAACACTCTCAGAGCTTAAAGGGTTAAATCTATGTCCGGAATAGCATTTTACCATACTACTTGCTATTCCGAACATAGAATACAGCTGTTTGAAACGTTTTCACATACCATTTAAATAAAAATAATCAATCTATACAGTACACGAAACAAGGCCATGTCGATACTAGGAAGTTTTTGATTGAAAACGCATTAACTTCGCTAGGTCTACGCCTCTCATCCTCACTTGAACGCCGTTTTCCTCCACCAAAAGCTTTGAAAAGACTCTGAAAACGTTCTCTATAACAGCATACTTGATTTTGTGTTTTTAGTAGTGTATATATATATATATATATATATATATATATATATATATATATATATATATATATATATATATATATATATTTTTTTTTTTTTTTTTTTTTTTTTTTTTGGGTTATTATTTAAATATAACTATTTATAATTATTTAATCATTATATATTGCAAATATTTATATATGCTATTAATTGCGATTAATTAATCGACACACCATGTAATTAATTCGCTAAAAAAATGTTATTGATTGACAGCCGTTGTTTTTAGTGGACTCATTTTGAGATGGTAATATTTAAACATTTTTGTCGTCGTGTGTCAACAGTGTAAACACAATAGTGTTTATTCAGTCACAGCTGGATTTTATTGTGAGCTTGAGCTCTGTGAAAACATTTAGCCAAATTAAACGAAATTCTGTATCGCATGTTTTGTCGTGAATTTCATACATTTGTTTAAATTATTTGTTTTGAGTCTGGGTAATATAGAATGGCCTGATATGTTTATTTTTTTCCTAGCCATCCAAGTAATTATGTGTAAATGAGATAATTAGCGAGTGAGTCAGTGCAGGTCAGCAGGGATTTGAGCATGTGAGTGAAAATAAATAAATCCAGACCAACACAAACAGTACACACATCTGTGAGAAAAGTCAGAGAATAACCAGAAGAACAAGACGTACGAAGAAAACAAGTGAAGATCTGTGTGTGTTTACAGTAAAGACTGACAGCCACAGAAGAGTGTTTAACCGCTGTAACAGAAACTCAGCATGTACAAAATCACACACACACACACTAACACTCTTGAAATTCAATTCGACTCTTTTAAAGACCTCATGAAATGGCTTTACAAATACCGTTTTCATTCTTGTGTTTACGTATTTCCTAATGAAATGGGAAGTTTTGGCCTGGCATAATGTCATATCCTTACTTTTTCAATAACCTGAAGAACTGAGCTTTTATCAGAGTTGTAAATCATAATTTAATACCGGCTGTTGTTAGTCAGAGGCCGGTGTTCTTGGGGGAGGGGCATTCTCATTCTAGAGAGCAGTTGATTGGATAAAAATATGTGTAGTGCAAGATGACGTCATCAATCATTTTTGTCCGTTTTCACGGAGAGAAAGAGACTGTAAGTTTTAAATGCATTTATCCGCTAAAAGTTTATTTCATGAAGCATAATAGGACCAGGCGGAATTTGCAGACTTTTTTTTGCATTTTCTGCACTGAGTTTTAGGTACCCAAAGGTGGACTGGCCAGCAGGATAACCGGGACTTTTCCCGGTGGGCCGGCCACGAAACTGGGCCACGATATGCCAAAGTGGGCCGCGATATATTGAAGGGGACTGCAAAATGGTGCCGCGATATGCCGAAGGGGATATCCCCTATTCGACAACTTCACATCGCACCCTCCCCCACACCATCAAATTAACTAAAATATTTCACAAACAAACATGAAAGGGATGGGAAATGCATAGAATGTTTATGAATGACAGATGTCGCAATTCTGCGGAAGTTTTCTGCGGAGTTCTGCACACGCAGATTCCGTCTGGGCAGATGACCTCAAAGCTGATAGAAGTTAAACTAAAAGATTCAAAACTCTATTTTTGATTTTTATAGGGTCTTGAAGTATAAATGCTTATTTATAATTCAGGATTTGTCAAGTTCATGGGAAAATTTTGATTTCTAGGCCTGGAAAACGCATGGAAATTACTATAGTGATTATGATTTTTTTCTGATTTCGTTCTGCTCTCTAATTTGTTGCCATTTTTAGACCTTATTTGAAAAATTTGTACTTTAGAAAAATTATTTCAAGGCTTGTTTTCCAATATAAATATCTAAAACTCCTTTAAAACAACGTACATTTACTTTAGCAGCTATACTGCAGAAGAAAACTTGTTATCTGAGAATGTTGAATATAATATTAAAAATACAAATATTTTAAAATATCTAAAAATCCTTTAAAAAAAGATGCATTAATCTGAGAAGCAGCATATAAGATATTTAGACTTGATATTAGAGAATAGATCTTGAATAGAAGTATATTTTGTCTTTACTGCACTCGCAGAAGTATAAACAAGTGAAAAAATACACTTATATTTAAGATACAGTCTCTTAAAGCAAGTCTAAATATCTTATACGTTGCTTCTCAAGTAAATGTATCTTGTTTTAAGGATTTTTAGACCATTTTAAATGGAAAACAAGACAAAAACACTTGATAACAAGTGTTTACTGAATTAAACTTAATAAAAAGTTTTTTTTTCCCTTTAATTCAGTGAATGTCATTTAGAGGTATTTTTAAAAGATGATTTTGTCCTCTTTATTGTTAGTAAGCACGTTTAATACAGCCTTTTAAGTCGGGGCACAGGCTGAATATTCGGTTAAGAGCTAACGATTAATCGCTGCAATAATCGACGAATAGTCGAATAATCGTTCTAATAATCGTTAGAATAATCGATTATCAAAATAATCATTAGTTGCAACCCTACTGGAGACATCATGGTGTTAATTTGTCAAAATGTGCAGGAACCATGTAAATATAAAAAAAAATATCTCCTCTTACCTGCCTGCCTGTTGTCCTTGGGGAGCTGAGAGATTATTTTTGCATTTCCCCTACTGTGGTGAACTCTATGCCCTCTACACACACACACACACACACACACACCTGTGTCTGTATCGTGCACGCTCACAGGAGTGTTTCTCAGTGGTTCTCTACTGGCTGCATTCATGATATGCGGCTGATGTCTGCTGGTGTGTCGGGTTTGATAAGGAGCGTTTTTTGGAAGACAGATCTGACAGTGTGTGTGTGTGTGTGTGTGTGTGTGTCAGAGGTAAGTTCTGCTGCTTTTGTTGCATTTCTTTTTCTGTGTCTCACAGCACAGCCTTTAAATATAACCTCATTTGACTGCAGTTTTTATTTCTTTTATAAAAACAGTACTCATGCGATACTATGGTAATGTAACAGTATCAGATAAGGTAATACCACGTCACTTTGATATACAGTTTATTAATGTGGTATTTAATATGGTTGTAAAAGAAAAACATGATATTAAATGTTTTTAAGTGTTTTTGCACAAAGTTTACTGATATGAAAAATTGTATTTGGTAAAAATGCTTTTTATTTATTTATTTGCTTTATTTGTTATTTATTTTTAGATAGGCGTACATATTTTAAGATGCTTCTTTGAAACATTCATTAGAAACGCTAGTTAGAGCCCTTTCATACATTTTTGTAAAGCTATTTATATATATATATATATATATATATACACACAGGATATACTGTATATATTTACACACACACACACACACACAACCATATGCCGTTAGAGTTACTATAAAGTGAAAAAAGTACTATGATATTACAATGTTTTTTCATGTACAATATTGTAAGCACTTACTGTAGCACCATGGTATATTTTGAAGTACCATATTATTTCCAGCTGAATCATTGAACCAGATACCAAAATCAGTCAGTTGATTATTTTTATTTCTAGTTATTTTCTTGTCCTATACTCTCTCTCTCTCACTCTCTCTCTCTCTCTCTCTCTCTCTCTCTCTCTCTCTCTCTCTCTCTCTCTCACACTCACTCTCTCTCTCTCTCTCTCTCTCTCTCTCTCTCTCTCTCTCTCTCTCTCTCTCTCTCTCTCTCTCACTCTCTCTCTCTCTCTCTCTCTATCTTTTTCTCTCTCTTTAGGGCAGTAGGTCATGTTGTAACTGAAGCCCGTCAGTGTGATCGTTGCCATATGCTCAAGAATGAGTGTTCAGATCTCTGGCAAACTCTTTTCTTCTGCTCACCCTCTAATTTACTTATATTACAGTTATTTCGGATAAACACACACAGACACACATCTGCCTTTTACTCAACACTCTCAAGGGCTTTTGTGTGTGTTAAAGGACATTATGTTTTTCAAATCTAAGCGTGTGTGTGTGTATTTTGTAAGGTAGTTGCGTCTGACGGTTAGTGGCATTTTCCTCAAAAACAGTACAAAATAGTGCTAGAAAAGAGGCATTTAAAAGAGGTGCTTACTCTTTGGAGCCTTATCTCCAAAATTTTAGACTTGCGTGAATACAGTTTAAAATCTTGATTTGTGTGGTTTTGTTGTCTTATAGCGATAGATGGTAATTGAAGCCAAACTATCCCAACACTAAAGTACAAAAACAAAAGTATTTTTCTCAAAAGTATTGTTTCATTAACCATAATAATATTTTGAGTTTGTCTGTGCCTCTCCTGCATCAAACGTAACTTCTATTATACATTTTTTTTTTTTTTTTTTTGCAGTCACCATTCCAAAACCTCTTCCTGCACCATCCTCCTCCTCAAACTCCAAACCAATGCGGCGCTCCATGCCGCCTCCATACCGGCTGCCGACACCTCTTCCCCAGCTCCCTGTGAGGAAGGGCATCAGGGGGCGTCGACCAAAGAGCGAGACCATCGCGCTGCTGAAAGCGCTGGCAGCTTCCACCGCTACCCAGGACGCAGAAGCACCAGAGGGCGCCACACCTCAAACCACGCCTGTCTCTGAGCTCACACCACGCCCGTATAAGAAGAGGGGACCCAAACCTGGCAGCAAGGTAACACTAGAGAAGATTTGAGTGTATTTATTAAAGACAGTCACATTTGATAAATTTGTTGAGTGTGTAATTGGTGAAATGCTGTAGCTGAATGTGTATTTATTTATATTTCTCAGAGAAAGCCCAGATTTCTCCAGAGCCCCATGTCTATAACAGCGACTTCAGAATCCAGAGTGCCCACGACACAGATGCCCAGCGATGGACACTCTCCTCTGAGCTCCCCCTCATCTGTGGTTTCAACCGGTAATTGAATGTGTTCACTCACAAATGCAACCTTTAGTATTCTGCATACCAGCGAACAGGGTAATGAGATCTTCATCAACATATAATCAGAGAATATAAACACACTAATTATACTATATAACCAGAATAATAATTATATGTAACCACAAAAATCAGTCTCTATATCTGCAATAATCAGACTACATAACTGCAATTATCAGACTGCACTATCACAATAATCAGACTTTATAACCACAATAATATGATTATATAGCCACGATAATAAGACTAGCTGTACTAATCAGCCCATATAACCACATTAATTCAACTATATATCTACACTAATCAGACGACAATAATCTGACTATATAGCCACTTTAATAAGACTAAATATCCACAATAATTAGACCACAATGATCAGATTATATAACTACAATAGTCAGGCTACATAACAGCAACAATCAGAGTACTACACAAAAATCAGACAATATACAGAGTGATCAGATGACAATAATCAGACTACTTAACCACAATAATCTGACTATATAGCCACAATAATCAGACTATCTAGCAATACTAATCTGAATATATAACCACAATGATCAGGCTGCATAACCGCAGTAATGGGGACCACATAACCGCAATTGTCAGACTACATAACCACAATAATCAGACTATATAATCACAACAATCAGACTACATAACTAGAATAATCAGACTTTATAACCACAATTATCCGATTATATAGCCACAATAATAAGACTAGCTGTACTAATCAGCCCATATAACCACATTAATTCAACTATATATCCATACTAATCAGACGACAATAATCTGACTATATAACCACTTTAATAAGACTAAATATCCACAGTAATTAGACCGCAATGATCAGACTATATAACTACAATAGTCAGGCTACATAACAGCAACAATCAGAGTACTACACAAAAATCAGACAATATAGAGAGTAATCAGATGACAATAATCAGACTACTTAACCACAATAATCTGACTATATAACTAGTATAATCAAACTAAATATCCACAATAATCAGATGGCAATAATCAGACTACATAACCACAATATAACCACAATAATCTGACTATATAACCTCAACAATCAGACTACATATCCACTATAATCAGATGACAATGATCAGACAATATAACTATAATAATCAGGCTACATAACTGCAATAGTTAGAGTACAATAATCTGACTACATAACCACAATTGTCATTCTACATAACCATAATAATCAGACTCTATATCCATAATAATCAGATGGCAATAATCAGACTACATAACCACAATAATCTGACTATATTACCACCATAAACAGATTATATAGCCATGATAATAAGAATATATATCCACAATAATCAGACAATTTAACCACAATACTCTGGTTACATAACCAGAATAATCTGACTACATAACCACAATTTCGGACTATATAACCTCAATAATCACACTATATGTCCAGCATAATCAGATAACAATAATCAGACTATATAACTAATATAATCAATGGCTACACTATTCGGACTACATAACCGCAATTGTCAGACTTTATAACCATAATAATCAGACTGTATATATCAACCATAATTAGATGACAACAATTAGACTACATAACCACAATAATCTGACTATATTACCACCAAAAAGAGATAATATAACCACAATAATCTGGCTATATAGCCACAATAATCAGAATATATAGCAATGCTAATCTGAATATATAACCACAATGATCAGGCTGCATAACCGCAGTAATGGGGACCACATAACCGCAATTGTCAGACTACATAACCACAATAGTCGGACTACATAACCACAATAATCAGACTATATAATCACAACAATCAGACTACATAACCACAATAATCAGACTATATAATCACAACAATCAGACTACATAACCAGAATAATCAGGATATATAACCACAATAATCTGACAGTGCGCTATACGACCACAGTAAGGACAATAACGTTGTTTGGATTCATTTTAAGAATGTGGGATGTGTTTCTGCACAGTATTGTTCATACATGCATGTCTCTGTCTATCCCTCCATCAGTGTGTGTTTATGTGAACAAACACGGGAACTGCGGGCCTCATCTGGACCGGAAGCAAGTTCAAAGGCTGCCGGATCATTTCGGACCAGAGGCCGTGAATCTGGTTCTGCAGCAGACGGTCCAGGCATGTCTAGACTGTGCATACCAGCCCAAAGTGCTTCTGGGATGCCTGCAGAGTCAAGGTGGCGGAGGAGAGGTGGTCAGAGGTACGAACATATTTAAAGTGATAGTCCACCCCAAAATAAAAATTCTGTCGTCGTTTACTCACCCTCATTTTGTTCCAAACCCATATGACTTTCTTTCTTAAAATGATTACAAACTTTTCATAAAATCATTACGTATGATTTTATTAACACTCTTCTGTGGTGAATTCGTTAAACAGTTGCACCACTGTAGCTCACTGTATTTCTGCACAAAAATCTGTATATTATGCATTAACCAGCCACAATACAGTTAACCAATTAAGTTGTTGTCATTCTTGTCAATGCAAATGCACCTCATTTCTATGTAAATTAAACTTTTTATAGAATGTGTCTTATTAACTAAATTGCCTGCTGCAGTTAATTCTATGCTGCTTTCCACGGACGGTAAACTATTTTATGTAAGAAATTTAGATCATACCAGCAGTAATTTATCAAATCATGATCACATGATGAAGAGTGTTTGCACCTTGCAGGTTGTGTTCATTTCTGGGGTGTGTTTGCAGTGTTATCTTGTTTGCATAATTCCTTCAATGGATCGGGTGCTAAAACATTGCAGGCAGTGCATGGAAGATAAAGTGCTATTAGTGTGCACAATTTGTTCTTTGTGAATCCCCCCCTCTGTTGTAATATTATTGTCATTTCTCTCTCTTCAGTCCGAACAGATGGCGGGACGCGGTTGGTGAAGCTTCCGTCTGCGTCCAGTGCTGCGTTCGTGTTGCGTTTTCTGGAGCTAGTGTGTCGACACCTGCAGTGTGATAATCTGTTCAGCAGTCAACCGTTCAGTCCACACAACACATATGACCGTGCTAAATCAGGTACACAGACACAAAACACTAGACCAAACATCATGGCTCTGTTCCAAAACCTAGTGAGCTGCCTGTGAAGTGTGGTTTTGTTTGTGAATAGTTAAAAGAGAAGATGGTTTCATGTAAGTTTGTTTGTAAATTAAAGAGGTGCTGTTGTTCTTTGTTTGTGTAGTTAAGAGTTTTTGTTGTTGTTTGTGTAGTTAAAAAGGAGCTGTTGTTGTTTTTATGCTTGTTTGTTTGTTTAGTTAAAGAGGAGCTTATCTTTTTTGTTTCAGTGTATGTAAAGAGCTGTTGTTTGTTTGTGTAGGTAAAGATGAGCAGTTGTTGTTGCCTGTTTGTTTGTTTAGATAAAGAGGAACTGTTGTTGTTTGTTTGTGTAGTAAAGAGGAACTGTTGTTGATTGTTTGAATAGTTAAAGAGCTGCTGTTTGTAGGTGTAGTTAGAGGAGCTTTTTGTTTGTGTAGTTAAAGAGCTGTTATTGTTTTTTGTGTAGTTACAGAGGACCTGTTGTGTGTTTGTATAGTTAGAAATGTTTGTTTATGTAGTTAAAGAATAGCTGTTGTTTGTGTAGATAGAGAAGCTATTGTTTGTTTGTGTATTTAAAGAGGAGATGTTGTTTGTGTAGTTAAAGGAGCTGTTGTTTGTTTTTGTGTCGTTAAAGAGAGGATGTTGTGTGTTTGTGTAGTTAAATATATGTTTTTTGTTTATGTAGTTAAAGAGGAGCTGTTGTTTATTTGTTTGTTTGTTTAGTTAAAGGGGAGCTGTTGTTTATTTGTGTATTAGAGGAGCTGTTTGTGTAGTAAAAGAGGATCTTTGTTTTGTTTGTTTGTTTAGGTAGTTAAAGAGGAGCTGTTGTTTGTTTTGTTTGTATAGTTTAATAGGAGCTGTTGTTGTATGTTTGTTTGTTTGTGTTGTTAAAGAGGAGCTGTTGTTTATTTGTTTGGTTTGTATAGTTAAATAGGAGCTTTTGTTTGTTTGTGTAGGTAGAGGAGCTGTTGTCTTTTTGTGTAGTTAAAGAGGAACTGTTTGTTTGTTTGTTTGTTTTGTTTGTATAGTTAAATAGGAGCTGATGTCTGTTTGTTTGTGTAGTTAAAGAGGAAGTTTGTTTGTTTTGTTTGTATAGTTAAAAATGAGCTGTTTGTTTGTGCAGTTAAAGAGGAGCTATTGTTGTTTGTTTGTTTGTTTGTATATTAAATAGGAGATGTTGTTTGTGTAGTTTAATAGGAGCTGTTGTTGTTTGTTTGTTTATGTAGTTAAAGAGGAACTGTTGTTTGTTTGTTTTGTTTGTATAGTTAAATAGGAGCTGTTGTCTGTTTGTTTTTGTTTTTGCAGTTAAAGAGGAACTGTTTGTTTTGTCTGTACAGTTAAATATGAGCTGTTGTTGTTTGTTTTTGCAGTTAAAGAGGAACTGTTTGTTTGTTTTGTCTGTACAGTTAAATATGAGCTGTTGTTGTTTGTTTTTGCAGTTAAAGAGGAACTGTTTGTTTGTTTTGTCTGTACAGTTAAATATGAACTGTTGTTTATTTGTTTTTGCAGTTAAAGAGGAACTGTTTGTTTGTTTTGTCTATACAGTTAAATATGAGCTGTTGTTGTTTGTTTTTGCAGTTGAAGAGGAACTGTTTGTTTGTTTTGTCTGTACAGTTAAATATGAGCTGTTGTTTGTTTTTGCAGTTTATGAGGAACTGTTTGTTTGTTTTGTCTGTACAGTTAAATATGAGCTGTTGTTGTTTGTTTTTGCAGTTTATGAGGAGCTGTTTGTTTGTTTTGTCTGTACAGTTAAATATGAGCTGGTGTTGTTTGTTTTTGCAGTTAAAGAGGAACTGTTTGTTTGTTTTGTCTGTACAGTTAAATATGAGCTGTTGTTGTTTGTTTTTGCAGTTAAAGAGGAACTGTTTGTTTGTTTTGTCTGTACAGTTAAATATGAGCTGTTGTTGTTTGTTTTTGCAGTTAAAGAGGAACTGTTTGTTTGTTTTGTCTGTACAGTTAAATATGAACTGTTGTTTGTTTGTTTTTGCAGTTAAAGAGGAACTGTTTGTTTGTTTTGTCTGTACAGTTAAATATGAGCTGTTGTTTGTTTTTGCAGTTGAAGAGGAACTGTTTGTTTGTTTTGTCTGTACAGTTAAATATGAGCTGTTGTTGTTTGTTTTTGCAGTTTATGAGGAACTGTTTGTTTGTTTGTTTTGTCTGTACAGTTAAATATGAGCTGTTGTTGTTTGTTTTTGCAGTTTATGAGGAACTGTTTGTTTGTTTGTTTTGTCTGTACAGTTAAATATGAGCTGTTGTTGTTTGTTTTTGCAGTTGAAGAGGAACTGTTTGTTTGTTTTGTCTGTACAGTTAAATATGAGCTGTTGTTGTTTGTTTGTTTTTGTAGTTAAAGAGGAACTGTTGTCAGAATCGTCGTCTCTGAACAGAGGTGTGAAACGGATCTCCAGAGATTCTCCGCCGTATAGCGCTCCTCTCTCTCCAAAACTCCTTCACACAGACACACACCCCTCAGAAGGTACTCAAACAGTATGTGTGTGTGTGTATGTATGTGTGTGTGTGTGCGTGCACTCTGCTTCATGTTCCACTCAATGTATTTTTCATTTTTTGAACAGGCCTGCCTAAGTTAATGCATTACTTTTAAGCTTAATTAAACATGTTTTATGGATTATTCCAGGTTAAATACAACTTGATTTCGAATTGTTCCTCATTTAGTAAAAATGAAGGAAAAACTTGTATACAGTTATGCTATAACAATCAAAGTCTAAGGGGTGAATACACAGGACTGTGAAAAAACATTTAAAATATGAATTTGTCATACTGTTTCAATAGTATAACTCAAGTAACTCTTGAGAAGTGCAAAATGAGATATTTTGATCTGATAGGTAAAATTAATCAAAAATTCATTTAAAATAGAATGACAGCCCTATTATAGTTTACTTATAAAAATTTGAATGTTTTTTAATTATAAAGAGAAAAATAATGTGTGTGGGTGTGTCTGTGTGTGTGTGTGTGTGTGTGTGTGTGTGTGTGTGTGTGTGTGTGAAGCGGAGACACTTCCTCCCGAGGAGAATGGCTTACTGAAGGAACAGCGCTTCATGGACTCCGCCTCCAACTCAATGACGCCCCGCCCACAGACCTCGAGAAGCACCTCAGACTATCCGTCTCCACTCAGCAGCCCGTATTACCATGGCAACGGCCCACCCCTGCGACGACAGGCCTCCAACCCCCCCACACAGACACACAGACGAGTGGAGGGTGTGTATTTGTACATCTAAATTTTGAGTTTGAAAGCTACAGTTTGTCATATACTACATGAAGCTTTTATATTTCAAAAGAGCAAGAAAAATAATGCACATGAAATGATTCCTTTAAGGCCTTCATGTTTCTGTAACACTCATATTGAAGTCTCAGATCTTAAAAAAGGCCTGCAGGAGATCAGAAAACAAGACAGAGAAAACTGCATTATAGTAATCACATTAGCTTTGCTGCAAATGAAATCTCTCTCTCTCTCTCTCTCTCTCTGTATTTAGCAGCCAGCTCTACCACAGGTCCTGAAGCTGCGGCAGTTCGTGACGCTCCCAGAACCCCCGGTCGGAGTCCCTCGTCCTGGTCCATAGAGGAAGTGATGCAGTTTGTGCGAGACGCTGATCCAACAGCTCTGGCTCCACACGCAGAACTCTTCCGAAAACATGTGAGTGATTTTATGTCCGACTTTCACGCACTCGCTGCTCGGATTATTTCTAACTTTAAATAAAATGTAGTTCTTGTACAGCGACATGTATCATGTGTGTTTAGACTGACTCAAGTTCATCTGTCTACAAACACAGATACTGTCTGGACAAATTCACATCTGTTTCTACACACACACACACACACACACACACACACACGCACAGACTAAATAAACATAGCAATGCTACTAAATTAACTAAATTTTTCAGTAGCGTGATAGTAGCTCAGCGGTTTTCAGTGTAGCTTTTCCAGTAACAAGTAGTGGTGTAGTGTGATAGTAAGCATCTAATAGAGTCTTGACTCTATTAGTGTTTTTATTCATTCATATTTTCCATAGGGATTTCATAAAATCGTTCATAAAAGAGTTCTAAGTCATGAAACCATCCAACCAGCTGCGATGTGAATCACAACATTGTTAACTTTGATTCATAGCAAAAAGTATTTGAAAATCGCACAAAAAGACTTAATGCCTTGAATGAACTACAATCCCATTAAGCATTGCGAATGACTTAATCCAGTAAAAAACAATGAGAAAATATAAAACTGTTGATTTGAAGTTGTTTATTATAAGTCTAGAAACAATGCATTTTAAGTTTATTGCAAAATATTCAGATATATACAAATATATAAGTAGTGTCTAGTAGGGATGCACCGATGTATCGGCTGCCGATAATTATCGGCCAATTATTGACCAAAATAAAACCATTAGCATATCGGTTATAAGCATGAAAACGCGATATGAAAAACCGAGAGTTTATTTATAATTAATTGGTAACACACGTTGTAAAAATTCTATGAATTTAAATGCACAATCCAGAAATAATAATAGCCACAATATATAGAATGGTTGGCACTCCTAAGAACATGTAATATTTCATTTTTATTATTTCTCATTCTCACATTAATGCGTAAAAACCATCATAATCGAACGTGACAGTTGTATAAATGGCACTTATCTATAGGTTACATGAGGGAAACCATTCAAAACGCTTTGAATGTTTTCAGTTTTTATTCTTTCTTGTTTTCGTGTTCTCATATTTAATTTTTATTCTTTCTCATTCTCACGTTAATGCGTAAAAACCACCATAAACGAACGTGACAATTGTATAAACGGGACTTATCTATAGGTTACATGAGGGAAACCATTCAAAACGCTTTGAATGTTTTCAGTTTTTATTCTTTCTTGTTCTCGCGTTCTCATATTTAATTTTTATTCTTTCTCGTTCTCACGTTAATGCGTAAAATACACCATAAACGAACGTGACAGTTGTGAAAACGGCACTTACCTGTAGGCTACATGATGAGGGAAACCATTAAAAATGCTTTGAACAGTTTAAATTTTTATTCTTTCTCATTCTCATACAATTTTATTTTTTTATTTTTTGGGGGGGGTGTGTTCCCTTTTTCATCCAGTTTGGAATGCCCAATTCCCAGTGCGCTTTTAAGTCCTCGTGGTCGCGTAGTGATTCGCCTCAGTCCGGGTGGCGGAGGACGAATCCCAGTTGCCTCCGCATCTGAAACCATCAACCCGCGCATCTTATCACGTGGCTTGTTGATCGCATTGCCATGGAGACATAGTGCGTGTGGAGGCTTCACGCCATCCACCGTGGCATCCGCGCTCAACTCACCATGCTCCCCACCGAGAACAAACCACATTATAGCGACCACGAGGAAGTTACCCCATGTGACTCTACCCTCCCTAGCAACCAGGCCAATTTGATTGCTTAGGAGACCTGGATGGAGTCACTCAGCATGCCCTGGGATTCGAACTAGCGAACTAGCGAACTCCAGGGGTGGTAGCCAGCGTCTTTTACCACTGAGCTACCCAGGCCCCCCTTCTCATTAAATTTTTTTTTCTTTCTCATTCTCATGTTAATGTGGAAAAACCACCATAAACAAGACATGACAGTTGTGAAAGCAGTACTTTGATATAGGCTACATGATGAGGGAAACCATTCAAAACGCTTGAAACCAACAGACTTTGACTTCTGAGTCATCGATATAATATCCATTAATGCTGCATTTGAAATTACGTATTAAAATTGTAAAATGGCCTTGCGCAATTACTTAATCTGAAAAGGTTGAGTTGTAAAATACAGTCTGCATTCAGATCTCTGTGAGCAAGTGGCACCCTCTAGCGGTCTGGAGGACATTTTCCGTTGTCCATTATACCACTTTAATACAGAATTTAACAGGGGTTTTGTTCCTTTGGTTTAAACTTTTTTTCGATGAGGTGGTTGACATTTCTGTGGAATTTCCCAACATATGCATAGTATGAATTTGTAATGTTCTATCATATACAGTACATACGTGCAAAATGTGAGTTCTGTTGTTTTGAACTGCACAACAGAAGTGCCAAACATTTTTAGAAGTACAAAATAACCTTTTTTCATATCAATCATCAATTTATCATATTTAGTTACTTCATCTTTTTATCTTCTATTTATCTTTTATTGTGGCTCTCTTTAAAATTTGGCCTGTCATGTGTTCAACAGATCCAATCCATGTTCAATGGAAATTATTTATTGTTCGAACAAAAGCTTTTGTTGCTCTTTGTACATTTTAAAAACATAATTCCTGAGCAAAACAGTGATCTGATGACAAAATAAGGTAAGTGGCAAAATATCGGTATCGGCCTATGAATTTTTGTTAAAATCAGTATCATTTCAGCTAAACATTTCATATCATAGCATCCCTAGTTTCTAGGGAGAGTGATTCAATTGCGTCATTCATAGTCTGTTATGGGAGTGGGCGGTCGCTGCAGAGCTCTTTTGGCACGCTTTTTCACCACAGTTCTCTGATTGGTTGATCTATCTTCAGGATTCTGGGTAGTGTAGTTCTTCACCAGGAATTTGTCTATTAAATGTGATTTTTTTATTTTTTTTTTAAACAAAGTTGAAATAACATGGTTTCAACAGAAGCATACACCATCAATTAACAACCTAGGAGCTCACGGTAGGTCTGTCTTTAAGGTTTTATAAGTTATCATTAATAATCGATTACCCTGTGGAGAAAATGAATGGGAATTTTGCTTCCAGAACCAGACTGATGATAATCTTGAACATAGAAATGGTAATTTAGCATTTTTAGACTTTTATGTACAAATGTATGTAAGTATGTGTGCTGTGCATTTTAAGTTGCTGCTATTCTCTATTCTTTAGTTTTTTGTATTTAACTATGGTAAATGTGGTAAAACACTCACGTTCCCTCTCTGTCTATAGGAGATAGATGGGAAAGCTCTGATGTTACTGCGGAGTGACATGGTGATGAAGTACATGGGGCTGAAACTCGGACCGGCGCTCAAACTCTGTCATCACATCGAGAGACTGAAACAAGGCAAACAGTGAAGACGCAAACACAAACCTTACTGGATTAGATGAAGAATCTAACCTCCGTACCAACACACGCTGCATACAGACGCACAGCAGAGGGCTGATGGAAAACGGCAATTCAACTGATCAGAGGGCTTCGGAACACACTACACCACCGGACTTTCTCTCCATAAACACACACTCTCTGTCAAGGTTTATATTCTTTTTATCCTTTACCAGAGTGGACCGATGCTTTGAGGAACATTTGTGCAACGCTCTGGGAATGTTTTCACGAGACTATTTTACCCCCGAGATCGTCAAATGGATAGGAAGTCCAGAGCGCAGGAGTGTTGAAGCGTCTGAGTCAGTATCGCCTTAAAGATGTAGACGCTTCACGGGGCGATTATCTCATCGATGGTGATCAATTATGAGTTGAATGTGCGATATTTATCTCTCTACCTCCCTGTGATGTCATCATGCGAGTCCACACCTGTTGTGGGCATTGTTTCTGGAAAAACTCAAAGCCTTGTTCATTTTTAAAATATCTTCAAGTCTCATTTTGAACCCTGAGAAATGTGTTTGTGTATTTAGGTCACATAATGGTGTCACGAATTTACAGAGGACAAAACGTTCTCCAGTTGACGTGAAATTATACGTCATGTTTTTCAATGGATCGATTGTGTAAACCAATGGAAAGGGCTTGAGGGATTTTTGGTCAAAGATGAAGTAACTGAATGTAAGCAGGTGAATCCTTTGTGACATTGTTTTCAATCCACAAAACCTTGTCAGAAAGACGTTTAAGTTGACTTCTTTTAAGTCTATCATGCTCCCCATCATGCTAGTAACTCGAAGCCAATGAAAATATTTTGCATTTTTTTTTTTTTTTTTTTTTAATTAACATAATTTCATCGTCAGCCATGTGTTCAAGTCAAGTCTAATGGGAAAGAAATGAGGGTACCACACCCTGTATAGGTGAATCTCAACATGCATAATCCAAAAGAAGAAGGAAAAAAACGTAACACTTTACAATAAGGTTGTATTCATTAGCATTAGTTAACTACATTAGTTTTACAGCACTTTTTAATCTTGTTTAATGTTAGATTTAACATATACTAATACATTTTTTTAATTAAAAGTTGTACGTTAACATTAGTTTATGCATTATGAACTAACATGAACTAATAATTATGTTGGCTTGACAAAGCCAGCATACTGATATTCTACAGACTTGTTTTAGGGTTTTTACAGAATCCCTAAACCAAGACACAAATTATCAATTGTAACTCCTCCTAGAGCTTTTAAGCTACATCCACCAAACTTGGCACCGACCTTCAGACTGTTCTGACGCTGGTTGCTATGTATTTTCTAACTGATCGGACTTACGGTTTTCCCATAACGGATAATGGAAATCCCCCAAATCCCATAGACTTACTTTAACACAATGTTCAAAAGACTCCAACAGTCTCTCTAAGGCCTGTGTAACCTTTCAACTTCAAACTCTAAAAACTAAACATCAAAGTCTTGACAAACTTCACTTATCTAGATAACAATTGTATTTCGCTAAATTAAAATGAACTACGATTAAGGCTGTAAAATATATTAACCATTGTTAGTCCATGATACCTAATGCATTTACTAATTTTAACAAATAGAACCTAACTGTAAAATGTTACCAAAAAAACATCATATTTGAAACCTAATTTCAGAAACAGTATGATGTTGTGCATTGCAACATTATTTTCCAAGCAAATTAGCACATTTTCCACATTTTCTCATTACTGAAATGCATCCAGGCGTTTTACTTTTGAGGATTTTCTGAATTCTCTTTATTTTTAATAGTGATTCTCATTAGATTTTCATTATGTCAAGTAATTCAGATACTCAAGCCTATTTCTAGGACCGTTTACATTCTTTGTATTCTGACATTATTTTCTTCAAAATTAGGCATGTTTATGACCCCCGTCCCATTCTCATGTGATGATATATCTAAATTATCTACAGTGCAAGAAAAAGTATGTGAACCCTTTGGGATTATCTGGTTTTCTGCATGAATTGGTCAAAATGTGATCTCATATTCATCAAAGTCACAATGTGCTTAATCTAACAACACACAAACAATTATTATCTTTCATTTATTTATTGAACGCATCCCATTAAACAATCACAGTGCTGTGGAAAAAGTAAGTGAACCCTTGTATTTAATAACTGGGCGTTCCTTCTTTGGCAGCAATAACCTCAACCAAGCGTTTCTGGATTAGACCTGCACAACGTTCAGAAGGAATTTTGGACCATTCTTCCTTACAGAACTGCTTCAGCTCAGCCATATTCTTAGGATGTCTGGTGTGAACGGCTCTCTTGAGGTCACTCCACAGCATCTTTATTGGGTAAAGGTCTGGGCTCTGACTGGGCCACTCCAAAAGGTGGATTTTCTTTTTTTGAAGCCATTCTGTAGTGGATTTACTTCGATGTTTAGGGTCATTGTCCTGCTGCATCACCCAACTTCTACTGAGCTTCAGCTGGAGCACAGACACCCTGATATTATCCTGTAGGATATCTTGATAAACTTGGGAATTCATTTTTCCCTCGATGATGGCAAGCGGTCCAGTCCCCGAAGCAGCAAAGCAGCCCCAGATCATGATGTCCCCTCCGCCATACTTCACCGTTGGGATGATGTTTTCATGTTGGTATACGGTGCCCTTTTTACATCATACGTAGTGCTGCATGTTCTTCCCAAACAACTCAACCTTAGTTTCATCAGTCCACAAAACATTTTCCCAGTAGCGTTGTGGAGTGTCAAGGTGGTCTTTGGCAAACTTCAGGTGCACATCAGTGTTTTTGTTGGAAAGCAGCAGCTTCCTTCGTGGTGTCCTGCCATTGACACCATGCCTGTTTAATGTTTTCCATATAGTAGACTCATGAACAGAGATGTTAAACAGTTCCAATGATTCCTTCAAGTCTTTATCTGTCACTTTAGGGTTCATTTTTACCTCATTGAGCATTCTGTGGTGTGCCCTTTGAGTCATCTTGGCTGGACGGCCACTTCTAGGGAGAGTACCCACAGTACTAAATCATCTCCATTTATAGACAATTTGTCTAACTGTGGACGGATGAATATCTAAACTCTTCAAGATAACTTTGTAACCCTTTCCAGCTTCATGCAAAGCAACAATTCTTGATCGTGGGTCGTCTTAAGATTTTTTTTTTTTTGTGAGGCGTGGTCCACGTTAGCAGATGCCTCTTGTGAATAGCAAGTCAAAGTAGCTCTTACTCACACCTCCAACCTCGCTTCATTAATTGGATGTCAGGTTTGCCAGCTCCTGACTCTAATTAGTTTTTTTGTCGTCTTTAGCCTAGGGATTCACTTACTTTTTCCAACAGCACTATAAATGGGATGTGTTCAGTAAAGACATTAAATATTATAATTGTTTGTGTGTTGTTAGATTAAGCATATTGTGACTTTAATGAAGATGAGATCACATTTTATGACCAATTAATGCAGAAAACCAGATAATTCCAAAGGGTTCACATACTTTTTCTAGCCACTGTAAATTATATTGTATTTAAATAAATTATAAATAAATCTAGTTAACAACTGTATTTCTATAAATTGACATTAACTAAGATTAATGCAGGAAAATATATAATCCATTGTTAGTCCATGAAATCGAATGCATTGCAACATTATTTTCCAAACAATTCAGCACATTTTCCACAGTTTCTCATTACTGAAATGCATCGACATTTTACTTTTGAGGATTTTCTGAATTCTCTTTATTCTCAATAGTGATTCTTATTAGATATTCATCATTGCAAGTAATTTTTTACTTTATTAAAGTAAATAATAAATAAAATGTAAACATTTAAATACAATCTAATTTATATCATTGAAATGTTATGGGGGTCTTAAATATGCTTAATTGTGATGAAAATGTCACAGTGTGAATGGTCCTAGAAATAGGCTTGATTTTCTGTTTGCAAAATAAAATGTTTTATTTCTTTCTTTTGATTTGAGGGTGAAAACTGAAATGTTCTTGACTGGTTTTATGAGATTCACATATAGGCAAGTCTTGAAACAAGTAAATCACACCACTTGTAGTTCTAAATTGAAATGTTTAGTGCAGGTTTAATTTAAACAGGATGATTTTCTGCTTTGAAAAACGTCAGATATAAATTTTAATAATGTCTTTCATAGTGTTATATAACTAATAGCAGACTCTTTTTTTGTGTGTGTGCGCTGTCTTTGTCATCTATCGCTTTTTATTTTCCTGCCCTTCAGTTTTTTTCCAACTCTCTTGAGTTTGGTCTTCAAGTGTCCCGAGTATCAATGTTCCAGAACATTCTGAGGAGTTCAGGGATAATTTTGTTTGAGTTGGCATCAGTTTTGTTACAGAAACTTTAAACGTGTTACTGGGTGTTGCAAAGTCAGAGTTAAATCGCTGTATGCCGATAACCTGTTAGACATCCACTTCAGTTACAGAACAGTATTCAAGAGACATGGATAAATGGGGAAATAGTATGTGGTTCAGTAATTAATTGAAAGTGCTCTCATCTGTGTCTAACCCTGTTCATTTCAATTTCAATTTCAATTAAATGTCACTGAACTATTACAGAAATGTCACTAAAATGGTGAACGTTTGGTTAAATATGAATGCCAGTGAAAATGGTCAGCTTTCTCTTGACGTTTGTGTGACATTTTGCTATAATTCTCAATGATAGACAAGTCTTCAGTGGTATAATATGGGTTTAACCATAAAACTCAGCTACAGCAATGTACATTTTTGTAGAGAAGAAATATTTTAAGCTAAACATGTTGTATACGGTGGCGGGAGATGTGCGAATGCATTTCGGTCTTGTCGTTGAATATACCTACTGCCTTTCGTCGCTTTTTACCAGGAGGAAATATCCATTTTAAATAACTTCATACAAATTGCCTTGCTTTACTTTTAAGACTTCTCAGGTTTCTTTTGTAACGTAGCATTTCAAGTTAGTCGTGAATGTGACCGTCTATACTTTTTAGATTCCTTGTTGATCTTTTTGTTTCTTTGTAAAGAAGAAAATGTATTCGTAATGTTGTGCCATATAGACGATTCATCAAATGATTGGATACCAATTCTTGTCAAAGCATAAGAAAAATACACTTGATACCAGATACATTTTTAATCATGAATTTTTAAAGGCAATGCATTCTTCACGTACACATTTCCAACATTTTAAATAATACAAATAATAAATAAATAATTTAAAACACGACCAGCCTTTTTTGCGTTCTTTTATCCATTCAGTTGTTTACAAAAGTTCATGATAGAAAACGTTTGATACTTAAATTTCAGTACCTATAAAAGTTCTCTGACACATTAATTCACATCATAGAAACAGTCGTGGTTTATTCATAAACTGGTACTCATGCCGAAGGTCATCGTTTCTAGTGGAGATATGGGAAAATGTGAGACTAAATCACATGCTGGAAAATGATTTAAGGCTTTAACACACACACACAATTCAGTACTGACATCGAGACAAGTAAAATTGCACAGCAGTTCATAGAAAGTATTTAGTAGTAAAGCGAACATGAAATTTCTTAATCGTTTTGTGCACAATTCATCATTGCATGTTTTTCCAAAGTGTAATTCTTATAATCTTTTATCAAAATGTAATAACATACTCCACCTGTGAAACAACTGTCCTTTTCAGATGATATCACCAAGCACTCTTACTTTTTCAGCCCCTCCAATCACATGGCTGCATTCTGGTATGTACCGCCCACTTTTCACAATCTAATCTATTTCTGATGGATAAACTCAAATCAAACTTTTTTCTCATTGAATATCATGTTTCACTCATCACATTGTGGAAATAAAATGGGTTGCGAACAATATTTCACCTCAGCTTTAACCGTATAATCCCAACATTTAATTGTACTGTCAAAAAATGGTTAATTTATTGAAGTTGATGATGATACTTCAGAATATTCAACATTTAATAAGGCGCCTTCCTGGAATTCCATTAAATAAACATGGCTGCCTATATTTATCGGCCAATTAATGACTAAATTAAAACCATCGGCAACTTGGTTTTTAGCATAAAAACGCCGATATGAAAAACAGATGGTTTATTTACAATTAATTAATAACACACTTTGTAAAAACTCTTTGAATTTAAATGCAAAATCCAGAAATAATGATAGCCACAGAGTATAAAAGGGTTGGTGCTCCTAAGAACATGTAATATATTAAAAAATGTTTGTCTCGCTCTCACAATAATGAGGAAAAACCGTCATTACAGACGTGATGTTTGTGAAAGCGACACTTACCTATACAGGATGAGATAAAACCCTCCGAAACACTTTGAAACCAGCAAACTTTGACTTCTGAGACATTGGTACGATTGATTAAGATTGAAATCCTAATATGGTCCTGTGTGATTACAAATAGATTAAAAATAGACTTCAGTCAGCATTGTGTAAGCAAGCGGCACCCTCTAGCGGTCTGGATGGCATTTTCCATTATCCATTAAACCACGATAGAACTTAAAAGGGCATTTTGCTCCTTTGGTAACTTTTTATTTTTCCATGATGTGGTTAACATTTCTGTGGAATTGCCCAACATATGTATAATATGAATGTGTGCTGTTCTATTATACTGTATACAGTACAAACATGTCAAATGTGAGTTCTGTTGTTTTGAACTGCAAAAACTGAAGTGAAAATTTGCTAGAAGTACAAAATAACTTTTTTTCATATCAATCATCATGTTATCAAATTTTGTTATATTTTCTTTTTATCTTCTATTTATCTCTCATTGTGGCTCTCTTTAAATTGTTGGTCTATCATGTGTTCAACAGATCCAATTCATGTTCAGTGGAAATCATTTGTTGTTAGGACAGACGTTTTGTACCTCTCTGTACATTTTAAAAACATAATTTCTGAGCAAAACATTGTTAAATATCGGTATCAGTATCGGCCAATAGTTTTTTGTTAAAATCGGTATCGGCCAAAAATGTTCATATCAGTGCATCCCTACGAGAAAGCACATTACATACTGATATGTCAAATAAATCCTGCCTCATTATTTTCATTGTTTTAGAGTATTCTGAAAGTTTAGTTTCTCTAGTGTGTAAGGGAAACAGTTGCTTCTCATCTGGGCATATCCAAAAACACTTTAAAATGTTACATGAAATGTTGATCTGTTAACTAATCAGGCTCATCTAGACTTGGCCGTACTCAACGATCAAAGGTTCAAAGCTAAGCACTGGTAGTTTCTCTGTCGATATGTCCTTATGCGTGGAGTCAACATGCTGATGTGCATTTGATAATAAGCAATAAATTCTAGTTTATATATATAAACTCAAGCGTGTAACTTTGAAATGTAATGCGTTTCCTGTGGAATAAAATATGATTTGCTGACCTTCTAAGGTCACTCATGCTTGTCAGATAATTGTAGGGAGTTTGATGAAATGCCCTTGGGGCTAATTTGTCTGAGTTAGCTTATGGTAGTATGTGATCTTGGGCCTGTCAGTGGTAACAGGGTTTTAACTAGTTGGACGCTAAACTGACTGGGTAGATCAGAAGGTTAATGAGAGGGTGGAAACATGTGGTTTGATACACACCCAAAGAATGTCAATCAAACCCCCAGTCAAATGAAAATATAATCATATAACCACCTAGAAGCAACAAGAGCACGAAAATACTGTTATGGCTGTGTTCGAAATGGAATATTGTGGCATACTGCAGAGTATACACTGTATACTGCCTACTATTTTTTAATATCATGTGAAACAACGCGTTATGTAACAAAAATCTTTAAACAGTCGTATGCCACGTTATTGTCACATGACCATATGTTGCAGGTTTCTTTGTTACGAGTGAAACTCGTCAGAGCACCATCAGCACCCACTTTTAAGGAGGCTTTTTGACCACAGGTTTTAACAGAAGTTTTAACTTTTTATAAAAGTGCTTTTATAAAATTATAAGCTTCACATTTCTGCCTTTAAACCCTCAAAAAATTGGCCTCATTAGATTCCATTGTAAGTGCCTCATTGTAACCTTGATTTTTGCCTCTTTTCTTTTTTTTTTGGCAATTAAATTTGTTTACTTTTTTTTTTGTTTAAGTCTAAATTATGCCACAAATGCTGTCGATTGAGCTTATCTTGAATAATCAATCGCCTGCACAACCTACATGACATCAGCGGAAAAGGAAAGTGAACAAAGAGGTGGACATTACGAAGACAAACCTTTGTTTTCTTTGGAATAACATGCACTGATGAATTGTGCACAATATGATACATAGTACATAGTGTCAATTTTGATCTCATGTTGACTTTAAGACAAAAGAATAGATTGTAAGAAAATAAATTAATGATTTATTGATTACATTTTGTTTGCTAAGGGGTAGACACTTTGAAGATAGGAATTTGTGCAGAACTTTAGTATATTCACGCAACTGTCTGACAACAGCCTAAAAAACTGGCTTTTGGATGAGCCCACAACCTTAACAAAGCACTAATAAGCAATTTAACACAGATTTGCTGGAGTTAAGGGCGAGCCCCTGATGATTATTTAGTTTTAATTTAGACAGGGCAGGCAGGGGAGACTTTCTACCCCCCTAAAGAGAAGATGATGAAAACTATATTTTGTTGCTACTGACAACCATTTTCTCCAATCATCCGACTTGATGAAAGTGAGGTCTGCACTTTGCCAAGTCATTATCAGGCTGCCATGCTAAATGAAAACCCCTCCTCTTCTTCAAAGAGCACGCTTTGCTTCAGTGGCCCACTGATTAATACAGTGATTAGGGGAGTAAAAGGTCACAGTTCCCTTCTACAGTTCATTTAGACAAAAAAAAAAAATAAATAAATACGAGTGTTCTTGTGTTTGGAGTGTAAACCGCAGAGGACAGCAAGAATTAGCATGTTGGCAAGACAAGAATCTGTCAGTACTATACATTGTTTCTTGTGAA
The DNA here is from genome assembly GCF_019703515.2 of Myxocyprinus asiaticus. Taxonomy (NCBI): domain Eukaryota; kingdom Metazoa; phylum Chordata; class Actinopteri; order Cypriniformes; family Catostomidae; genus Myxocyprinus; species Myxocyprinus asiaticus. The sequence goes on from NC_059372.1 coordinate 6,127,356, forward strand.
AAACCCATGACTGCTGGCCAGGATTCAAAACAGATTTCATGCATATTAATGCCAATGCAGATTAAGTATTATGAATAATACATGAGGATGTGTGGGCAAACTCAAAATGCATATTTGAGGAAATGGTTCTGGCATTATTGCAGGAAATGCTAAAGAATATCAGTAGTAGTGCAGTTTGGCCAATTCTGATTCCTTCCTTCATTTGGAGCATTCTTTATCCTGTTTACTTCTTGTGATTGCTTTATAATGAATGAATCAAATGGCTAACAACAGACCAGATGCAGCCCACATTGATCTAAATCATTTGGACATCTTAGAGAATATCTTAAGCCTTATTTCATCCACGAATGCCTTTAGCATCAGCAATCCCTGGTTCTCTCTGTATCTCAATGTCAGTTTTCTTTCACAATCTCAGTAGCTCGTCCTTTGCTTATATCCTTGATTTCTCCTTCTCACTCTGCATGTGAGAGTATGTGTTATTTTCTTGGAAGAAACGCAGCCAGTCTTTGCTTTTTTATGGGCAGTATATGAATCTCCTGGGAGCTCACTTTCTTCACTTTGATGCCTCTGTTTTTGGGGATTTTTTTGAGTTGGTCACTGGATTCTCTTCGCTGGTCACCATGGACCCTGGGCAGAGCTGCGAATGCCCCCTGACTGGCATCACGTTTGATGGAGAAGTTCTTTGTAGAAACCCCTGACAATCCCTTTAGCTTGCTACAGAAAATGGCAGGCATCGCATCTTTGACTGACACAATAACTTTGGCAGTCTGCGACGTGCTGACAATCTCGATATTACCACTTCCACCAAGGGCAGATTCATGTACCGCCCCAGCCATTGCACTACTGTGGCCACTGTCTACCACCCATTTGTGCTGTCGACTGAACTCCAGAGACGCCAGACCACTTAGCAGCTTGGTATCTAGTTTAGGGGTGCAGTCTGCCGGCCGGAGAACCCCAAGAGCCAAAGCCCCACTGCTGAAATTGTCCCCAATGTGGCACACTCTCTCCCGTTCAGGGGCCAACGGCCCATATGTGCTATATGACTGGATGCATGTTTTTCTTATACTAGGCACAGACAAATCAAGGACGCTGTCTTGCTGAAATGGTTGGACCCCTTGTGGACTCTGAACATGCATTGATGTTTGAGGCGCTCTAAAGGATAAGTCTAGCACTTCCCCGTCTATCACTACAGGGGATGAGGAAGAAGGAAGAGGTGGTTGGACAAATACCATTTCCTTGCCAGATAATGTCAAGTGAGGGGAAATGTCACTGGGGGAAGTCTGTGTACTTTTGCTCAAAGTACAAGTTGATTTATGGGAGTCTACATCTACCTTGGATTCCTTGCATGTAGAAACAGGTACTGGGATTGGTACTGGGATTGGAAGAGGTACTGGAAGTGGGATAACAATGGGATAGGGGACAAGCAGGGTGGCCGGAGGCACCAGAGAGGCTAATGGGGAGCTGTAGGTGTGTGAGATAGGGGGAGGAGGAAGAAAAGCAGAGGCAAGGTCTACTTGAGGGGAAGACACTGGGTGACAAGTAGGTGAAGAGTTTCCTTGGCCAGGGAAGAGATCCTGCAAGATTGCAGCAAAATTAGGGTTCTGAAGGAGAGTCAATAGACTAGTATCCAACACTGGACCTTTCTGGTCCAGAACTGGAGGTGGACCAAAAGCAAGGGAAGGGTTCTGGCATAGGACGTTGTTTGGAAGGGAAATTGCAGGACAGGTGGTAGTTTGTTGAAGTAATTGAGGATTCAGATGTTGGAAGACTTGTTGTTCCAGGACTAGGGGCAGGGACACAGGACCCTGGCTGGTCATCAGATACGAAGTTGCCCCTGATTGTCCAACTTGAGGGGCAGCTGGGCCAGCAAGTATAGGCAGCACCACTGGATTCTCGCCCAAGCAGATTGGCTGAAGGAGAGTTGTTGCGACTTTCAGGGCAACACTGTTTGGAGACTCAGCGGCAGGGGTCACCACTGGGGCAGCCTGTAGTGTTAGCAGGGGTGTGAGGGATCGTTTTGTGATGGTGGGAGAGCTTACATTCCATGTCTCAGTTGGGATTATTGGAGTGGTCTTACTTTCCAGCTTCCCAACTGGACCAGCTGTGGTGGCAACACTGTTAGAGACCTCCTCCTGAGGGTTTGGCATTTCTACGGCTGCAGAATCTTTATAAGGTTCTTCCATCATGTCTTGTTTATGCTATTCTTTTTCAGATGCTGTAAGAAGAGGATTCCATGGTTTTCTTCAGTTCAGTTGGGAGGCCAAACCCTGCAATGCCAAATGGAAGAGGATTAGTGGTTGGCAGCAAATTTTGTTAGTGTAACTGTTTGCTCTAAAATGCAACAAATTAGAATTAACTGTTAGCAGTCAACATATTAACTGCTGGTATACCTTTTATGAATGATAGAATTGTAATTTTTGGGTGAAATATCCTTTTAATTGATTGTATTCTTACATGTTCTCTACAATTTAATCGCCAAAGCTAACAAGGCACCAAGGAGATATTGTTTCCTTCCCTTCTAAAAGTTCAACCATATGTGTTTTTCCCATAGAGGGCTGTAAGCTTTCAGAATGATGTTAGGACACTACAGTGGAATCACAGACACAAAGACAGAATTATGGTAGACACCAGAAGTGCGTTTACAAAGACTGAAAGACTTTCACACAGATAGACGACTGTGATTGCCTGGGAGTAGAGCAAAGAGAGCACAGGGGAGGACTGAATGAAATTACGTTGCAGAGTCCCTGGGTTTATTTGTTTATGAGCTAGCGTTAGCATGGAGTTTATTACACAAAATGCTGCCAAGACTATGAAGTGAACCTCCCTCTGGCAAACATAGAGAGACGAGAGAGAATGCCAGAAAGACTCAAGTACCTTGAAGGAAGAGAGAAATAAAATGAAAATAAAAAGGGGGAGGGAAATAAAAATGGGATGACAGAAAGAGAAGAAGCAAAACAGAAGAGGGGAGGAAAAATATAAGGAAAAAGATAGATCAGACGACATGCAAAAACCGCAAACAATCTTTCAAAGAAATTGCTTTGACAGCACCAAATTTCTGGTCTGTATTAGGTACCCAGTAAATATTCCAACAATTAAATGCTAAGAGGAAGCAGAATGCAAGAATAGACCTGAAATCACACTACAATCACATTTGTGGCTCCTTCCACAAATATGGTACACCTTTCCCATGAAATTTTTTTAAGGTATTAGCACATTTTGATGTTTATTGGTAGAAAATTACAAAATCTTTTTGTAACAGGTAACGTCATATAAAACGAATAGATAATAAAACAGCTCATGTAATATTTAGTTTGACTTCCTGAGGTTGACAATCAACACTTTATGAATGCCATGCTGATGAAGGCTGCAGACAGGCTCATGCTAGCGCAGCAAGCTAAGCACAGCTGTCTTATCTGCTTTTTCTTCAGGCAAGCGGCGAAACAAAGTCAAGCTGCCAGCTGATTTAGGACCAGTTGTGTCCCAGAATGATTTTCAATGCTGCTTCTACAGCCCTGAATTTCCAAGGCGGGAGAACAGTGGAAACAGAGAAGGAAAGAGACAACCTCAACATGTCTGCTCTTCTCTGATTACTCCTGACAGTATTTCAATGACTCTCACTCACTGACTGCTGCTGATCCCAGATCAACATTCTATTGCAGAATTCCTTGTTTTCTGGCTGTTTGGAATAGCATACTACCACACTACTTTTACTGCAGTATGGATAGGCCCTGGGTGAGAAATGGCCCTGTTGGCACCCCCCTTTTTGTGGCGCCCATATGCATTACATACATTGCATATATAGTTTTTGCACCTCTGGGCTTACCTCAGTACAGAAGCCATTTAAAGGCATTTAAGTGTTTAAAAACTGCCATTGCAAATGTTTACTACAGTCATATATGGCACTTAGATGAGGCTTAGCTTTATTAGAATGAAATGTGACTGAAAGTATAAAGTTTTACTCTCAAAGCTGATACTTGGCTGGCAGAACAGCAATGTTTGCATGACAGTGAGAGGTCAAAGTTGTTTTGAAGTTCCAAGAGTGTAAATTTGATTCAGTGTGAATCCACAGTGTCTGTGAGAATCTTCAGATTTCCATATACAAAATGCACTGAAAACTAAAAGTAAAAAAAGAAATGATTATTAATATTATTTTATTTAATTCAATACAGAAAAGTATCACTGAAATAGTTTCGTCTAATTCAAAATGTACTATTATGCCCTAAGTTTGTTTTTGCTTAGCAACATGCTAATGTCAAACTCTATAGAGCGCAACAGTTTGGTTCCAGAAGTAAAAATCCCATAATTTTTTTTTCATAGACAAATTCATTTTCTACGATAACTTATAAACCATTAAAGATAGCCCTAACTTGAGCTCTGAGGTTGTTCATCAATGGTGTATGCCTCTATTGAAGCCATCCATCTGCATTATTTCAACTCCACTGTTTAAAAATCGTGTTTGATGGTGGAGTTCATGGTAAACAACTACATTACCAATGGTCCAGCAGAGAAAGCTTCACCAATCAGAGAACCACGGCCAACCAAGCCTGCGAAACATGCCTCAGTGCAACCGCCCACTCCCATGATGCAATGTGAATGACGTTATCAAATTGTTGTCTCTTCACCCTTAAATTACTTATCTATTTGTACATATCAGAATATTTAGCAATAAACATAAAATATACTGTTTCTGTACTTATAATCAACAACCTAAAATCAATAGTTTTATATATTACCATCGTTTTTTTATTCAATGACTTCATTTGCAATGCTTCATGGGATTTTTGGTCTTTTTTTACACTAAATATTTTTGTTAGATTTCTCGGAAAACAAGACAAAATATCTTATGAAATTTTGCTTCTCAAGTAAATGTCTCTTTTTTTAAGAATGTTTAGATATATTTACTGGAAAAAAAGAAAACAACAAAAATTCATTCAGATTTTTTTGCACTAGTGGTGAAAGTGTCTAACATTCTTCCTAATATCTCATTGTGCATTCCACAGAAGAAAATCATATGGGTTTGGAACAACAAGAGGATGATTAAATGATGACAGAATTTTCATTTGTGGGTAAACTATCCCTTTAAATGTCTTCACTATACAGTGTTGAGTAACATCACATCTGTGAGGTGAAATTGTTGTTTTACCCATCAGTCTTAGCGCAAACATGTCTTTAATTTAACATTAGTCTCTGCATTCTCCACGCCAAAGACACCAAATGATGTCATGAATAACTTGGCATGTTTGTCTTTGGAAAACAAACACATGCTTCAAATGCTACCCAATTACGATCTGTGAGGGCCAACGGCCAACAACTTGGTAATAAATCCTGAGCGTGAATAAAAGTCGATAAATTACAATCTACAATTGGAGAGCCAACAAGGTGGCTCGCCAAACCCTTGGTATGATTTGTTTCTAAGATACTGCATTCCAGATGGGCCTGCTCTGGGCCAATGGATTCCTACATTGTGAGACAGTTAATGCAAACAGCATTTACAGAGGCAGAAGTGAGTGTGTGTTGACTTGGGCAGGTGAGAATACTCAGTTTTGAATACTACATCAGGGCTGAAACAGTACAGCAACTTAAGCACAAAAATAAAGCCACCAAATAAACTGTCTGCCATTTGAAATGTCATACAACAACCTTGCTCTAATGTGATTCTTGGTTCAATTTGGCCAAGAACGTCACATCACATCACAGTTTGGACAAAGCACGGGTGTCGCACATAGAAAAAGTCAACCCTGATGAGATTTAAGATGGGTGAGTTTTTCTCTCCAATAAAGATAAATCATTTTGAAGGGATAATAAATCGTTATTGGTGCCAGACGGGCTGGTTTAAGTATTTCTGTAACTGCTGATCTCCTGGGATTTTCACACACAACAGTCTCTAGAATTTACTCTGAATGGTGCCAAAAACAAAAATATCCAGTGAGCGGCAGTTCTGTGGACGGAAATGCCATGCTGATGAGAGAGGTCAACAAAGAATGGCCAGACTGGTTCGAACTGACAAAGTCTACGGTAACTCAGATAACTGCTCTGTACAATTGTGGTGAGAAGAATATAATCTCAGAATGCTATTCTGAGATGCGGGTTGGTGCTGTTTTGGCGGCACGAGGGGGACCTACACAATATTAGGCAGGTGGTTTTAATGTTGTGGCTGATCGGTGTGTGTGTGTGTGTATATATATATATATATATATATACACACACACACACACACACACACACACTACTGGTCAAAAGTTATTTTAGAATAATAGTAGAGTCATCAAAACTATGGAATAACATAAATGGAACTATGGGAATTATGTTGTGACTAAACAAAATCCAAAATAAATCAAAACTGTGTTATATTTTAGTATCTTCAAAGTAGTCACCCTTTGCCTAGAATTTGCAGACATGTACTCTTGACATTTTCTCAACCAACTTCTTGAGGTATCACCCTGGGATGCTTTTTAAACAGTATTGAAGGAGTTCCCATCTATGTTGGGCACTTATTGGCTGCTTTTCTTTATTATTTGGTCCAAGCCATCAATTTCAAAAACGTTTTTTTTTAATTACATTTTAGTTTTTTTAATGAAATAAATTAATATGCTGGCACAATTATATTTTTGTCTACAAAAATAATTTCAAACATTCAAGCATACGCCTTCAGATCAAAAGATTTTTAAGATCATGAGAAACATTTCAGTCAAGTGTTTCAAGGTTTTGACTGGTAGTGTGTGTGTGTGTGTGTATATATATATGTATATATATGTGTGTGTGTATATGTGTGTGTGTGTGTGTATATATATATATATATATATATATATATATATATATATATATATATATATACAGTTGTGCTCAAAAGTTTACATATCCTGGCAGAAATTGTGAAATTTTGGCATTGATTTTGAAAATATGACTGACCATCCAAAATCTTTTATTTAAGGATAGTGATCATATGAAGCCATTTATTATCACATAGTTGTCTGGCTCCTTTTTAAATCATAATGATAACAGAAATCACCCAAATGGCCCTGATCAAAAGTTTACATACCCTTGAATGTTTGGCCTTGTTACAGACACGCAAGGTGACACACACAGGTTTAAATGGCAATTCAAGGTTAATTTCCCACACCTGTGGCTTTTTAAATTGCAATTAGTGTCTGTGTATAAATAGTCAATGAGTTTGTTAGCTCTCACGTGGATGCACTGAGCAGGCTAGATACTGAGCCATGGGGAGCAGAAAAGAACTGTCAAAAGACCTGCGTAACAAGGTAATGGAACCTTATAAAGATGGAAAAGGATATAAAAAGATATCCAAAGCCTTGAAAATGCCAGTCAGTACTGTTCAATCACTTATTAAGAAGTGGAAAATTCGGGGATCTCTTGATACCAAGCCAAGGTCAGGTAGACCAAGAAAGATTTCAGCCACAACTGCCAGAAGAATTGTTCAGGATACAAAGAAAAACCCACAGGTAACCTCAGGAGAAATACAGGCTGCTCTGGAAAAAGACAGTGTGGTTGTTTCAAGGAGCTCAATACGACGATACTTGAACAAAAATGAGCTGCATGATCGAGTTGCCAGAAAAAAGCCTTTACTGCGCCAATGCCACAAAAAAGCCCGGTTACAATATGCCCGACAACACCTTGACACGCCTCACAGCTTCTGGCACACTGTAATTTGGAGTGACGAGACCAAAATAGAGCTTTATGGTCACAACCATAAGCGCTATGTTTGGAGAGGGGTCAACAAGGCCTACAGTGAAAAGAATACCATCCCCACTGTGAAGCATGGTGGTGGCTCACTGATGTTTTGGGGGGGAGGGGTGGGGGGTGAGCTCTAAAGGCACGGGGAATCTTGTGAAAATTGATGGCAAGATGAATGCAGCATGTTATCAGAAAATACTGGAGACAATTTGCATTCTTCTGCACAAAAGCTGCACATGGGACACTCTTGGACTTTCCAGCATGACAATGACCCTAAGCACAAGGCCAAGTTGACTCTCCAGTAGTTACAGCAGAAAAAGGTGAAGGTTCTGGAGTGGCCATCACAGTCTCCTGACCTTAATATCATCAGGCCACTCTGGGGAGATCTCAAATATGTGGTTCATGCAAGACGACCAAAGACTTTGCATGACCTGGAGGCATTTTGCCAAGACGAATGGGCAGCTATACCACCTGCAAGAATTTGGGGCCTCGTAGACAACTATTACAAAAGACTGCACGCTGTCATTGATGCTAAAGGGGGCAATACACAGTATTAAGAACTAAGGGTATGCAGAATTTTGAACAGGGGTCATTTCATTTTTTTCTTTGTTGCCATGTTTTGTTTTATGATTGTGCCATTCTGTTATAACCTACAGTTGAATATGAATCCCATAAGAAATAATAGAAATGTGTTTTGCCTGCTCACTCATGTTTTCTTTAAAAAATGGTACATATATTACAAATTCTCCAAGGGTATGCAAACTTTTGAGCACAACTGTGTATATATAGCTGAAGTCAGAAATTTACTTACACTTAAGTTGAAGTCATTAAACCTAATTTTTTAACCACTCCACAGATTTCATATTAGCAAACTCTAGTTTTGGCAAGTCGTTTAGGACATCTACTTTGTGCATGACATGAGTAATTTTTCTAACAGTTGTTTACAGACAGATTGTTTCACATTTAATTGTCTATATTACAATTCCAGTGGGTCAAAAGTTTACATACACTAAGTTAACTGTGCCTTTAAGCAGCTTGGAAAATTCCAGAAAATTATGTCAAGCCAGTAGCTGTTCTAGCTTGCATGGCACCTTCCTCGTGCCTTGTGACATTAGCTCGGTCGCAAATGGGTCTTCCAAATGGACAATGACCCCAAGCATACCTCCAAAGTTGTGGCAAAATGGCTTAAGGACAACAAAGTCAAGGTATTGGAGTGGACATCACAAAGCTCTGACCTCAATCCGATAGAAAATTTGTGGGCAGAACTGAAAAAGTGTGTGCGAGCAAAGAGGCCTACAAACCTGACTCAGTTACACCAGTTCTGTCTGGAGGAATGGGCCAAAATTCCAGCAACTTATTGTGAGAAGCTTGTGGAAGACTACCCAAAACATCTGACCCAAGTTAAACAATTTAAAGGCAATGCTACCAAATACTAACAAAGTGAATGTAAACTTCTGACCCACTGGGAATGTGAAGGAATTGCGAAAAACTGAGTTTAAATGTATTTGGCCAAGGTACTATGTATATATATATATATATATATACACACACACACACACACACACATATACAGTATATTAGGGTGGGACATTTTATGTGTTTATTTCTGCGTTTAATAGTTGAATTTTTATCACATTAAAAAAAATTATACAATAATGCAGTATACACTTTTTTCACTTCCTGAACCTTCACTAATGTTTTCACCACTTCCTGTTGCTAAAATTGGCATATATAAATTTCCAGGAGGTACACGCTTGACTGCACATCCTAGCACAGAAACTGATTGTGTGGAGCAGTGCACGCTTACACATTACGTGCAACGCATGTCCCGGGCATAATAAACACGGGTGCGGATTACTGTACGAACAATGGAGACCTTTTGAAAACAAAATGAAAACCCTTTCTTTGATGGATAAATACTGATTATGTCAAAACAAAGATCCATAAAGGGTCTAACTGCTTTTGTCGAAGATTCACTGGTGTCTTCCCATAGTAAAATGGCATCCATGTGTGCTGTGGTCAGCCCCATACAGAAGGACTGAGACTTCAGAGGGGTTTATGGGTTGGGAAGTGTATCAGAAAGGCAGAAATAAGCCTGAGATGCTAAATTCAGGCAGAATTGCCTCTGGGTGTCTCTTAAATCCCAGACCGAAAGCACATGTGGTACATCCAACACCCCTTTTTTTTCCTTTGTAGTGTGCACACTTAATGCATACTCACGATCATCAAATATTCCACAAAATAAGTGTTTTAAAGCAATCTTATTTGCTATCATTACACTATCACATATGTCCAACTTTCTTGATATTGGAATCCGTTATTACAAAACAAGTAGAACTGTCAAAGGCATTCTGTGACATCATCTCACTGGACACACACTCTTTTGCTTTTCATCCAGTAAATGTACAAAAATAAATAAAGAGAAAAAAAAAACTTCATAGTACAAACACAGTATGGCACTAGATTATAATTTGATACAATGGGGGACAGAAATAGTAAAGCCACATAGAAACTGTAATGATTTAAGCGCATGCACACACTCAAAAGTTAATAGTTACATGGTGTTTACAAAAGCACCTGACCTCAGGTCAGCGATTGTGAGCGAGCATTACAGCAGCAGGCCTGTTTTATTATCCACCAGGCAAAAAAAGTGAGACTCTTCACTTAGAAAAGTAATATCACACCTCTCCAGTCCTCTCCTCTCCCTTAACTGTGGTAAAATCACTGTAAAACACAGTTTCCAGTGGTTATTGTGTGATTTTTAGAACCAGATACTGCATTAGAAGTCTGCTGATTTTTAACATCCTATCTGGCTTTAATGTTTCATCAGTTTCATTTATGACATCACTGGCACTCCAATCGCTCGGGTGATAACTAGACAACACCACCTGCTGGTTCTGCTCGCTCCAGGATCTTATCAGTCCATGAATGGTGCATTTGTGCAGGACTGCCCAGCACGAACCGAGACAGCCAGACGGGAGATGAAGATTACAGGGAGGAAAGGGGGTATACACAATGACACTTCTATCCACACATACACAAGCAGAGACCCTGATCTGAAGAGGGTGAGGTCATTTATGTTGACGTGTTGCCAAAACATTACATACATAAACACACACTCTGATAAAGATTATGGCAACAGCACAGAGATGTTTAGAGATTCCCATGACATCCTGTATGCCGCTCCCATAACCTCCCTCTGGCTGATTTATAGGTACTTGCTGAAGTGGTTTGGGTGGTTAATAGGATGTTGCTTTTCGGTTGCTAAGGTGTTCTTGGAGGTTGCTAGGGCATTGCTTTGTGGATGCTCTGGTATTCTTTGTGGTTGCTAGGCATTGCTTTGTGGTTGTAAAGGTGATTTTGGTGGTTGCTAGCATATTGCCAGATGACTGCTACAGCAGGGTGTTCTGGGTGGTAAATAGTTGTTGCTAGCTGGTTACTTGGATGCTCTGGATGGTAAATGGGGTGTTGCTAGCTGGTTGCTAAGGTATTTTTGGTGGTTGCTAGGCATTGCTTTGTGGTTGCAAAAGTGATTTTGGTGGTCGCTAGCATACAGTATTGCAAGCTGATAGTGTGCGACTTTATTTTTTATATTATTTCTGTATAATTGTTTTCAACATCTGAAGTACCTTATTTTATTGTGAATGATAAGGTGTTCTTGGTGGTTGCTAAGTTGTTGCAAGCTGATTGCTAGGGTTTTCTGGGTTGTTGCTAAGGTGTTCTAGGTGGTTACAAGGGCGTTGCTATGTAGTCACTAGGGTGTTTTTAACAGTTGCTAGGGCACTGCTATGCACTTGCTAGGCATTTGTTCTGGGTGGTTGCGAGGGAGAAAACAAAGTGGTTGCTAAAATGTTGCTTTGCGGTTACAAGGGGGTTCTGCATGGTTTCTAAGGCGTTGCAAGATGGTTGCTAAGGAGTTGTTCACTGGCCCAATTCAAAAGAGTCTTATTGCTTAGAAAAGTAATAGCACACCAATTTTCAACAAATCACATGACTGTCATTCTGCCTAATATCTCCTTTTGTGTTCCAAGGAAGAATGAAAGTAAGATGGGTTTGTAACAGCATGAAGGTGAGAAATGATGACACATTTTTGGATGAACTGTCCCTTTAAGCATAGCCACAATGCATAAACACCTCCAGCTGGTCTTGGATCAGTTGTTCAGCTCTCTGGGACGCCCCATCAGTGGTCTGTGGAGGCAAATGCTATAAATAGGTTCCACTGGGGGTGTTTTAATTAAATATGAAGTAATGCGATCTTTGTAAGGCAACTGCAGATAGGCTGCCCCTGTACATACGTTATCATTAACAGCTAAATGGCCCTCATGTACAGTAACTCAACCCACTGTTATGACAACAGGGTCAGAGGCCAATAGCAGAATCTATACTAGAAACAAAGGGACGCTCTCACAAGCATATACACTGCAGAAAACATTAAATGGATGAGACGAAACATTTTGACCGATGATGAATACTACATTACTATATCATCTGTGGGAAGGCTATGTCACAGGAAGTGAGTTGTCAGTTATGGGTTAACAACATGGTTCTCTAGCTAGGCCAGCACTAACCTGCAAAAACCAGCTTGGACTATCATCATTATCCTGTAGTTGCATTAGTTTGATCTTTAAAATTTAAAAAGATGTGTCTGCCTGAGAACGTTTTGGTCTTGAGCTTCTGCTTCATTTGAGGTTGTTTACTCCCAAATACAACATTCTTTCACTTAAACACACACACACATGTGTAATGTCACCTCCCACTGCATTATAAAAACACAGTCCAACAGACATGGGGACAGTGAGTCTGAGAGGGACATTCCTGAGTCAACTCATCTGTGGCTTAAGGCCGAAATAAGATTAAGCAACTACTGGGGAATTATATAGATTGTGCGAAACTATGAACCAATGACCCTGACAACTGTCCCCTAACTATTCACTTTTACTTTACAAATATATATGGTAAGGCTGGGCGGTATACTATAGATAAAAAGAAAATTACATCTTGATATCTTAAACTCTTTTGAGGTTATTCGAGCCTATATCTTAATATTTATGGGGAACCAATATTTTAAATCAAACGGCAAGGTATATTAAAAATGTTTAATGCAAGAAGTACAGTAAAACTCTAGTTAAAATATTCTGCATCAAACTAAACTGCATGTTTTACACTGTTTTTCGCTAAATGAACAAAAGAAAAAATACATTTATGCACCAGGGTCATTGACAAATATGTTTGTCCGAGGTGATAATAATAGGAAATCTTTTTAAAATATAGTTTGAAACACATGGGTCAAGTTCGTGGACATTTAAGATTTGTGTTTTTGTTGGTAAAACATTTACAGCATTTTCTACAAGAAATTTATTTTATGGCTTTAAAAATGTCATGTGGTGTAACCATCAAGTAAAAGGTATTAAAATAATTTCCTTGCACCTTGAATACATGAGAGTTTACACAACTTAATAATTAATTTCGAAAACGTTTTCAAACATATTTTTCAAGGTTAAATATATATGTATTAGGGATGGGACAATATGGTAATCTCACGATTCGATTCGATATACGATATCTTGATTCTCAATATAATAACACTTAAATGACAAAATATTACAGAAATGTTTTATTTTCTGAAAAAGAATTTGAGCAAAATGCTCATTATAATTTCTCCTCAATCAGGTGCAGAACAAAGAATAGAACTGAACAAAACCTGTCCTGAAAAAAGTATGTGAAAGTGTACATTTATATTTTAAGAATTTGTTTGTCAACATTATTATAATCAATATTTAACTTTGTTACATTTTGTAAAAATTCTACATTATATTAATTAATATTACCTGTATATCATTTAATGGTATATATAATAATGATATGAGCTATCACTGTTTGAAATAATGTATACAAATTACAAGTAATAACATTAAGTTTACATACATTTGTATAAGAAACACTAAAAAGGTTACTGTCACTTTAAGAGTTCAACAAGCGTCTCACAGTGTTCCGCTTCAGCGAACATTGAAGAGAATCTTCCGGTTTCTTTTGCAAATCAAGTAGTTTTCGCGGGGTTAGACCAAATGACCTGAAAAAATGTGCTGTAAAAATGTAAAAATGTTGATATTTAATGTTATGACAAAATAATGATTTGTTTTAAACTTCACACACAGTCTTGAGGTTCTGAAGTGGTTCTATCTGTTTTACTTATTTATTAAAAAAAATTGGTCACATGACAACAAAAAATAGCTACCTTAATGTTGGTTACACCACATGACTTTGATTTGGTGGATAAATTAATTTTAAATATTAATCATATTTAAAAACAAAATTGTTTCAATCCCTATTTCTTTAAATAAATAATAATAAAAGATTATTTAAAAAAACATTAACATTAAACCCCAGTAAAAATATCAAAATGACTTTGAACTTTATTTAAAAACATGTTCATCATATCAGAGGTGTATTCAAATATTTGTTTTGTGTGAATTGCATTTGTAATGTATTTTAAAATAATTTATTAGATCTGGAACCTAAAAAAAAATTTAAACATTTGAAAACATATTTGAAATTGCCCAGCCCAAATGTCATGGCTAATGTGATTAAAGATGATATATTCTCCAGTTATTATGATAATTATAAAAGTGTTAATGAATGTTGTCTTTACGATGTAAAAGCAGTTTGTTAATGAGAGTAACGTACAGTATGTGCTGATAAGTGCTCATGTGTGAATATAAGTCACGCTAATGGTAAATTTAATGAACTTAACATGATTGGTCCTTCTTTATATTTGTGTATGCGTGTGTGCAAAGGTCAAGAAAAAAATGACCTCTTTGTGACCCCTAAAGCTTTCCAGCCAGCAAAGGTGACCTAATGCTTTTAAAAGTGCACGTATGAATCCATGAGGTAGCATTGATTAGCCGAATCAACTGAACCAAGGATATAAACAACTCCTAGAATTCCACAGTTACCACGGACACCACAAAGCCCCTCATTATGATGTCACAGCCTTGTCAAGAATGCTGTAGCACTGCCATTGTTCATTTTAGAACAACATTATCATAAGACCATTAAAATCACTGTCATTGAAACAGTGACTATAATTTGATGTACTACAGTATTCAGTATCCCACACAAGGGACATCTTGAGTTACCAATCAGATTTTAAGACATTTCTGACCTCACAATCCCCACGGCATATGCATTAAACGGACTGTACACCCCAGAATTAAAAATCTAAATTCACACTTGCATATATTCAAATACACCAGATAAAAATGCGTCGCACCATGCTTGCCCAAATTAAGTCAAATTTAATTGATTCTTGCATATCTCATGACCGATCTTGTGCGACTGGACGCACCCTATTTGAATGTATGTGTAACGGTAGCCAGATGGTAGGTAGCTGTGCAGTGTGTAAACCTCACTCCCCTGGCCTCAAGAGGCGCACTAGCGACTGACACTAGAGGCTGTAGCCTTTAGCCTCCTCATTAGCATGACTGCCTCCCATGCCAGAGACCCTGGTTCGAATCCCGCTCGGAGTCGGTCAAGCAGGACCGGTTACATATGCAAGAACAAATGAGATTTGAAAGACACTTTATTGCGCCCTTTGTTGAGAATGCAAAGAGGTCTGACACATTTGGCATCACAACTATGCACAAAATTGAGCTTGCGTTGCTAGAAGCTTCTGCGTTCAAGTACTTGCGTACGCCTTTAGATTATACACAAATCGTATGGATTACTTTTACTCCTTTTTTGGAGCTTAAGAGCCCCAATCCCCATTCACTTTCATCACATGGAAAAGAGCACCGTCAACAATCTGCTAGCTAAATATCACATTTTGTGTTCCACAGAGGAACGAAAATCATATGGGTTTGGAACAAAAGGAGGGTGAGTAAATGATGACAGAATTTACATTTTTGGGCGAACTATCCCTTTAAAAGCCTGTTTTCTTTTCAGCAGCATAGTCAGTCATGAAAACCAAGCCTAAACCTTTCAAAATAACAGTTGTCCAAATTATTATTAGGCTACTATATACGACAGTGTGCCATAAATATGTGAGGAAAAATAATAAATGGATTTGTGTCCCTTAGTGGTTTAGAATTATCCTCAATGTCTCTGCGGTGCACGAATCCCTTTAAATCCTTTAAAGATGCACGAGCACCTGTGCAGCAGCCCTGTGGGTTTACTGTCTGTCACTATATACCCTATTAAACCATTATACATTATTATATAGAGAGAAAGCAATGTCCCCTCCAGTGTCAATGTGCTGATAAATCGATTTCTAAAACGCAGAAAATTGTAATAACCGTGCACTGAAATGATGTACATATTAAACAAATGCATGAGATGACAAGATCGATGATCAAACGTTACCTTTGAATAAAATATAACGTCGCTCCACAATCGTCCGTTATTTCTGGATTTTCTTTTCGTGCACTCGCTCGATCGCTGCCATAAATGACTCGGTTTTTCCTCCTAACGGGTTTGATCGTGACAGTGACACACAGCAGCGCATAAGAGACGCGAATCTTCCTCTGTGTTTGTCGGTTTATGTGGCGGATTCAGGCCTATATCGCGTATTTCACCGTAAAGAGCGACGGATGTGTCCGTGTGGCTCTTTTCTGTGGTCGTACAGCCGCTCTGAATCAGTCTCTCTCTCTCTCTCTCTCTCTCTCTCTCTCTCTCTCCTCTCACTCGCGCGCACACACACACACACACACACACACACACACTCACCCTCTGCCATCCAAAAATACACTGCAACCTAATGTACGATCATGCATTTCATAATGCATTGATTATTTTACAAAAATGTAAAAAGTGTTGTGTTGTGCTGTGCCATGGTATTAGGGGATAACACCATGGTATATATATATCCAAACACTGTACTGCCCAAAACAGTATCATAACCAAAAATATCGTTTTAACATGGCATTTGTCCAAATAAACATAGTATTGCAGTGGTATTACCATGGTATCATGCCAAACAACGTGGTATTACCATGGGACATGTCCAAAAACATGGTATTACCATTGTATCATTCCCAAAAACATGTTATACCATTGTATCATGCCCAAATACATGGAATAACCATTGTATCATGCCAAACAACATGGTATTACCATTGTATCATGCCCAAAAACATGGTATTACCATTGTATCATTCCCAAAAACATGTTATACCATTGTATCATGCCCAAATACATGGAATAACCATTGTATCATGCCAAACAACATGGTATTACCATTGTATCATGCCCAAAAACATGGTATTACCATTGTATCATTCCCAAAAACATGTTATACCATTGTATCATGCCCAAATACATGGAATAACCATTGTATCATGTCCAAAAACATGGTATTACCATTGTATCATGCCCAAAAACATGGTATTACCATTGTATCATGCCCAAAAACATGGTATTACCATGGTATCATGTCCAAAAACATGGAATTACCATTGTATCATGCCAAAATACATGGAATTACCATTGTATCATGCCCAAATACATGGAAGTACCATTGTATCATGCCCAAAAACATGGTATTACCATTGTATCATGCCAAAATACATGGAATTACCATTGTATCATGCCCAAATACATGGAAGTACCATTGTATCATGCCCAAAAACATGGTATTACCATTGTATCATGCCCAAATACATGGAATTGCCATTGTATCATGCCCAAAAACATGTTATACCATTGTATCATGCCCAAATACATGGAATAACCATTGTATCATGTCCAAAAACATGGTATTACCATTGTATCATGCCCAAAAACATGGTATTACCATTGTATCATGCCCAAAAACATGGTATTACCATGGTATCATGTCCAAAAACATGGAATTACCATTGTGTCACATCCAAAAACATGGTATTACCATTGTATCATGCCAAAATACATGGAATTACCATTGTATCATGCCCAAATACATGGAATTACCATTGTATCATGCCCAAAAACATGGTATTACCATTGTATCATGCCCAAATACATGGAATTACCATTGTATCATGCCCAAAAACATGTTATACCATTGTATCATGCCCAAATACATGGAATAACCATTGTATCATGTCCAAAAACATGGTATTACCATTGTATCATGCCCAAATACATGGAATAACCATTGTATCATGTCCAAAAACATGGTATTACCATTGTATCATGCCCAAAAACATGGTATTACCATTGTATCATGCCCAAAAACATGGTATTACCATGGTATCATGTCCAAAAACATGGAATTACCATTGTGTCACATCCAAAAACATGGTATTACCATTGTATCATGCCAAAATACATGGAATTACCATTGTATCATGCCCAAAAACATGGTATTACCATTGTATCATGCCCAAATACATGGAATTACCATTGTATCATGCCCAAATACATGGTATTACCATTGTATCATGCCCAAAAACATGTTATACCACTGTATCATGCCCAAAAACAAGGTATTACCATGGTATCATGCCCAAACATGTGGTATTACTATTGTATCATGCCCAAAAACATGGTATTACCACTGTATCATGCCCAAAAACAAGGTATTACCATGGTATCATGCCCAAAAACGTGGTATTACCATTGTATCATGCCCAAAAACATGGTATTACCATTGTATCATGCCCAAAAACATGTTATACCACTGTATCATGCCCAAAAACAAGGTATTACCATGGTATCATGCCCAAACATGTGGTATTACCATGGTATCATGCCCAAAAACGTGGTATTACCATTGTATTATGCCCAAAAACATGGTATTACCATGGTATCATGCCCAAATACATGGTATGACCATTGTACCATCCTCAAAAACATGGTATAAACATGGTTTCATGCCCAAAAATCGTGGTATTACCAGGGTAGATGTCAAAAAAGTATGCATTATAATATAAGCATTGCATTTACCATTACAAGAAAGTATTTTGGTGCTACAATAGAAATGTATTGGTATCAGATGGTATTACCATGGTACTTTCAGATTACCACGATACATGTCATGATACACTGTTTTGTTAAAAATTAAAAAAAAGGCTTTTAGCTGATGTTACTGATCTGTGTATATCAAGTTTCATTCAAAATCTACAAAGCACAGTCGCAAAGGAACAATGTACCATGATAAGCATAGCTTTCACAAAAATACAGTTATTGTAACTGTTACAAATGTAAAATCATGGTAAATTATCTCCATTAAAAAATCCCATCAATCAGTGTGAAAAGCTTTCAGAATCTTTCTGTCTTTTAATTTAATCTAATATCATTGGTGACTAATGTCAAGTGAACACGGTTGTTTTGTAGTAACAATAATGGTAGTGACAATCAGTGTTTGGATCTATTGGGGCCAAAATAATCTATGTAACCCAGGGGCTGGTAACAGCAGGTTAAACTGATGAAGATGTTGACAGACCCAGCTCTTGAATGGTTAAGGGTGAGGTGTGGGTTTCTGAGGCTTATCCTGGATTAGCTTTCATTGACAGCCTCCAGAAGATGCGGGTGGGTGGAGGGAGTGTTGCTGTCATTCCCATGGGGGTTCATATCTCCGGTGAGCAGCCCCTGGCCATGCCTGCAGGCTGGATCTGTTGGGGGAGAATGTTTAAAGGGTTTTAATAACCAGCATGCTGATGAGTCACTCACACAAACAACACCAACACAAAACAACAGATATGAAGCCACATTATATGTGGATATATCCTTCTGTTTATAATTTTTAATAGTCTGCCTGCTAGTTCCGGAAGTAAAAATCCAATTCATTTTCTCCATAGGCGAATTGATTTTTAAGGATCACTTATAAACCTTTAAAGATAGAACTACCATGAGCTCAAAGGTTATTAATCGATTGTATATGCTTCTGTTGAAGTCATCAGTCTGTGTTTTTTCAACTTTATTAAAAAAAAAAAAAAAAAAAGTTTATTAGCAGAATTTCTGGTGAAGAACTACATTACCCATGATAATGAAGAAAAAGATCCACCAATTAGAGAATCACAGCAAACAAAGCACATCTAAAGAGCACTGCCATCGAGCCAGTCTCCCTACACTCTACTTATATTTTTGTATATATCTGAATACTTTGCAAAAAAATATATATATTAAAGATATAATATATATATATATATATATATATATATATATATATATATATATATATATATATATATATATATATATATATACACACCGATCAGCCACAAAATTAAAACCACCTGCCTAATATTGTGTAGGTGCCCCACATGCCGCCAAAACAATGCCAACCCGCATCTCAGAATAGCATTCTGACATGATATTCTTCTCACCACAATTGTACAGAGTGGTTATCTGAGTTACTGTAGACTGGGTGTTTTTTTATTTTTGGCACCATTCTGAGTAAATTCTAGAGAATGTTGTGCATGAAAATCCCAGGAGATCAGCAGTTACAGAAATACTCAAACCAGCCCGTCTGGCACCAACAATCATCCATGTGATTATATAATCAACCAATCGTGTGGCAGCAGTGCAGTGCATAAAATCATGCAGATACGGGTCAGGAGCTTCAGTTAATGTTCACATCAACCATCAGAATGGGGAATAAATGTGATCTCAGTGATTTGGACCGTGGTATGATTGTTGATCATGCCAACAATCTCAGCGTATTAATGATTGAAAGCATTAAAAACTTCGATAATATCAATAATATAACATTATTATTATTATTATCATTACCATAGAGTTACTATTTGCACTAGGTGTAAATACCTGCCACATAGTGCAGCCATTTGCACTGGAACAGTCTGATGGAAACAAAGAAATTAAAGACAAACTGTTCCTTGAGTGTCTCTGCAATGGCTTAGTCACTAGTGTGATAAAATGGTGTCAATGTGCTTTTACTATGCGGATGACCTGGGTTCTAATCCTCCTTTTGACCTAGTTTTCCCCATCCTGTTTCCTGTCTCCACTCCTAGTATTTTTCTTTAATACTACTTATAATATTAATAATAATAATAAAAATGAATATAAACGTTGATTTCCTCGCTGTGATAGGTTGGTGTAAGTACTCAAAATAAACACAATAAACAAACTGCAGTGATGCCCTGTTAGTATTTAATTAGAGGTGCAAATAGTATCTGTCTAACACTATTTGCACAGTGCAAAGATGTTGCTATTTACACTTTGCAGTGCAAATAGCCTCTGCCTTATTATTATTATCATTATTATTAAGAAATGCATATTGCATCCCATGTTTCTTGGATACAGTAATATTTTGACAGAAGTTCATGTTAAGGCACATATTACTTTAAATCTTAGATTCTGGTATTGTGACTTAATTGACATTAATAGTAATTCATGAATTAAAAAGTGTTTGTGTTGAAAAAATAAAACTAGCTGCTGTTTAAAGACGTTTATCTCTTTTAGAACTGGAATATGTCAAACAAATCTCCAGTCGAATCGCAAAGAAAAATGCAAACAAATGTGTCCCCACTCAAGATATACATCCACAGAAGTGCGGATGCAACTTCTAGATGGGACAGATATGTTACCATTAGCCCACCCAGTCAGACTCTCAACATCTAAGCTGATTAATGTACTTCACTCCAGTGACCAACAATATCTCCGACCAAAAGTAGCAGATGTAGAGCTAAAGTTATAAAATGTATTATGTGAAATATTTATTTTAGAGCTCGAATTGATCATCAAAACTGACTGTTCATCAAAACCGACAATTTAAAATAATCTTTTAAGAGCGCTCCTCATTGCTGTGCAACTTCAAATTAACAGCATGTAAGAATCTCACGAGACTGACGAAAGGGATCCCATCTAGGCAAGACCAAAATTATAAACTTCACATTCCTGCCTTTAAACCCTCCAAAAATTGGCCACATTCACTTCTATTGTGAGTGCCTCGATGTAACCTTGATTTTTTCTTTTTTCAAGAAACTGAAATAATTTTTTTGTGATAATCAACATTATGCCACAAATACTGTCAATCTGGTGCATTTTTGGGCTTCCGCCCACAATTTTTCACACTTAAATTTAAAAGCTCACCATTCACACATACTGTGGACTAATTGCAAAAAATTGGTCTCATTTTTCAGAGATCCCCCAAATAATAATAAAAAAAAGAGTCCAGTTATTAATAATTAATATTGTATGTGCTTATTATCTTATGACAAACAGGAAGTTTTCTTGAAAAAAAACAAAAAAAACAAAATATATATATATATATTTTTTTTGTTTGTTTGTTTTTTTGTTTTTTTTTTTTTTTGTTTTTTTGGTCCTAATTTGTAGACATGCCATTCTGGTTCTGTTCACTCAACCTCACTTTGAAAATCTAATTTAATTCCACTAGATGTCAGAAAGCACTAGAAGAAATATTTTATTCTCTGTCACATTCCATCACAATATACAGATCTGAAATGTAGGTGGCACTCTAATGCATTTTAGCCCTTAAAGATGTGATCGTCCATAGACATTCAGTCTAATTTTCAGTTCAAGCACAACCCTTGCTATTTCATCGAATATCTCGGCCTCTGAGTGGACTAGAAGATCAAACTAAATGTCTTTAGAAAGCTTTTTAATCATCAGTAGTCAAAAACATATTCTTCTGATGATCTGTTTAGCCTGCTACCACTGCTGGATGGCATATTTTGTTCCGGACATCTGAGATATGACATTAGATTAATCAGTCAAGCAAGCTCACAAACAAGTAACGAATGGCTAAATTTTTTTTATTTTTATAAAACTGCCTAAGGTAAAAGCAGATATATAGTTTTTAGCTATTTGGGGCTTACAGTAGTAGTGATCGGAGCATAAATGAGATGTTTGTATTTGATGACTTAACAGAAATTATTTTTCACTTTGTGATTCTTTTAAAAATCTTTTGAACTGTGGTATTAGGGCAAAAAAATAAACTGTACAGTCACATTCCTGAGAGTGAGAGCTTTCATTTGACATATGACTTGTCCATGAAGGTACTGTGTGTGAAGGACTTTTATTTTCATATATGTCTGCCCCATTACCTCTAGGGGGCGCTAGTTTTCAACGCAAGTGAATCGAGGCCTTATTTTGTTATTATAAGTAATATAAATGCAGAAGTGATGGTTATTTCTGAAAAGTTCAGATTCTAAGCTCTCAAGTGATACCTCATATGCCTGACTTATGTATAAGGAGACTTATGCGTTTTAAGCGTAAACTTTATTCGCGATATAGCACACCCCTTTGGACGCAGGCGGGTCCAATAGAATTTAAGAGGTTTTAACTTGTATTGATCCCGGAATATTCCTTTATAAAAGTGGGTGGTCACTGTTGCACTAAGAGAATATGGTTATCAGCCATTATGATGATCTTAAAATAGTAAAATATCAGAAGTTTAATCGCCAAGCTGATCTATCAGTCTATTACTACAAAAACATTTAACACAATTATTTTGCTGCCTTGCGAGCACTAGCACTTTCTTCAGAAAAAAGAAAAAGAAAAAAAACCCAGCACAAACAAATTCAAGAAAATTTTTTAAATATCTAATAAGTTGGAAATTACACGAGTGGGATGGAAGGAGTGTGTAAAAATGAAGATAAAGACACTGGACAAGGATGTCTCAGAGTTGAAAGCCAGAGAGGTAAAAAAAAAAAAAAAGTAAATGAATAGCATTTTAAAAAAGTGGGTTAAGAGAGCAGACACATTACAATGAGCAGATGTGATGCACGATTAGGAGAAAAAAGGAAGTCGCATCTATCCCTGCAAAGTCATGATGCACAGCACTGAAAGAGTGTGAATTTAGGTCATCCTCTCCCTTCAAACCACTCCGCCCTCCTTCATTCCCCCCTCCAATCCAAAATGGAAGCAGACAGCATTCGAGAGAGAAAGAGACGCTGCTGCAGGCATACTGTTTGGAACCTGTTGCAGCTTTGGCTCTTTAATGTGTATTTCCTCTTAGAATGTCCACTTCCTGTCACTGAGATCCAGTAAGCTGCGTCCAGGTATTCACTGGTGTAAAAAGTGTGACAACTAGCCCCAGTCTTCCCAATTTATCTATATCCATAGTAGCTGAAATGGACATTTCATTATAGTAAAACAATACATTCATAAATACAGTATGTTTGCCTAATTAATTCTATATTCTAGAGGTTGAGTTCAATGAGTTGTATGACAATAACATTACACAATTAAATCGTCTTCTGATGGGTCATACGGTTTATGTAAACACTCTCCGTTTGCACACTCAGTGTTTGTTGTAGTATGAAGCCTTTCTGGGCACTGATAACACACGTCAGGAAATTGGCTGCAGGTACAAAGCTGCTCTGTACAAATCAAAGCTCTGCTTGACATAACTCTGACCAGCACAGCTTTACGAAGAGAAAAAAAGAGGAGATTGTTATTTCTTCTCAGAAGTCAAATGGAGAATGTGAAAAGATGTCTGTTTCCTTTCCTCTTGTTCCACTCAAACAAGACTGAGCTATAATAACAAAGAAAGTACAAGACAGTGTTTAGTGTTAACATGACAGAGGTCCTGTGCTCAACAACTTGGGAAGCACAGAAGAGAGACTGTCGGTACAACGTGTAATTTAATTGCTTTAGTTGCATTTTAGAGATATATTTTTTAGTTTTTTCCATATTGACTGAAATCATGTTTTTCACTTTATCTTATAGTTTACTGTAAAATGTCTACTGGTTAATATTATTAGCATGTTTTAGCATGATGCTAATCTTGTAGCCTACTAGAATGTGAATTTGTTTGGTTTAAAGTGTGCAGGTTAAATGTATTTATTTATTTATTTGTTGTCCAGTTTATTTCTGTTAAATCTCCAAGTTTTATACAAAACGTATTTATGTCATCAATGCATGAATTATTTCCACGTGCATTTTTGGCGCTTCAGTGCATCTGTCCTCTGGAGATATGCAGCATTTCAAGTACGTTTTCCCAACGGCATTTTTGTTGTTCTTTCCCCAGTAGGGGGCGCTAGATGGCATTATAGAAAACACCAAACAACTGCCCAATTCTGTAAATAATCTGAAACATTTCATCTCCACAGTCACGGCAGTATAGTAGGCTAGCTAATTTCCATTTACCCCAAAAAATCCAAAAACATTAAAGGTGCACTCAGTGATTTTTTTGGACTTACAGTGACACCTAGTGGTCTGGAAGCAGCATTATTCAAAATCATTAGTTTTCAGTTACAGACGCCATTGTAGAAATGTACTATTCACTATCAGCCATGATTACGTTAATCTAAGAGTGAAAGTGTCCAATAACAAGACAGTTACTGAGATTAAGTGAGTGGAATTCAGCTGGTCATGTGATTCTAACATGGCCGCCCCCATGAGGGAGACCCGCCCCCATGTAGAATAAAACAGCTTTTATAAGGCTACTAGAGTCCTCATCTCATTTGAGTGCTTATGATTTTATACATATTTTTCAAAATTATAAGTCATAGGAGTAAAACTTTTTTAATGGGGAAAAAATGACTGAGTGCACCTTTAAAGAGAAATAATCATCGTTTAATATTATGTCATTACTTTTTTAAGCAGTTCCCACCTCATCTGTGTTCAAATTTTAGGTTCTTAACCCAAGTGTCAATAAAAAAAAAATTTACTCAGAGGTCTTTAGAGAACAAAAATTGTATGTTATATATTAATATTATTTTCCACTTTCAATTAGTTAACCAACATCAGTCCTGAACATACCTACCAAATATTTATTCATTTTCAAGATTTTAACCCTTTAAATGCCAGTTTGTTTACATAATGCCACTGTTGTTTTTTATAAAAAAATAAATAAATAAATAAATAAATAAAAAAACCCCACAAAAATTTAATTATTTTCCATATACTAAATGCTAAGGGGAAATTGTTTTTTTGGATGATGACGTCTGGGATATGTCAGTGA
The DNA here is from genome assembly GCF_019703515.2 of Myxocyprinus asiaticus. Taxonomy (NCBI): domain Eukaryota; kingdom Metazoa; phylum Chordata; class Actinopteri; order Cypriniformes; family Catostomidae; genus Myxocyprinus; species Myxocyprinus asiaticus. Next base: position 6,152,914 of record NC_059372.1, read on the forward strand.
TTAGCAACAACATTGATTTTGATGCATTATTATTTTTTATGCAGTGTAAGATTTAAAAAATGTCCTCATAAAAAATTTAAAAAACTGCCATAAAAATATTATATCTTAATATTATTTTCCACTTTTACTGACATTTTAACCAACATCAGTCCTGATCATCACTACCAAATATTCATTTTCAGGATTTTAACCCTTTAAATGCCAGTTGTGTTGTTTTTTACACACACACACACACACAAATTTCTTAATACACGCATACAAAACACACTCTGACATCCATACCAACACACACACACAATTTTAGCTGCATCATTTATTCAATTGGCCTGCAATGCTCTATAATACAGCAAACAAAAAATAGGAAAAAAGCATGTATTTGCTCCATAGGCTAAACATGAGAAAAATGGCACCATCTGGTGGAAAATAGAAAAAAAATTAATTTTGAAGCCAGGTCTTTAGAGTGAAAGGATAATATCATAGAATTCATGATTTTATGCTTTAATGGCACTGGGATCAAATATTGCAGTTTTAATGGGTTTCAATGGGGATATTTTTGTCCTGAAGGTCCTGAGTAACTATTTTGTGTACACAGTGTGTTATAGATGTATTTTAGTAACTGAGGTTGAAATATCAAAATTCCCCCAAAAATACACACCCCTGGCAAAATTTATGCCGTTGGCATTATTAACACGAAAAACAAAAATTAAAAAAACAAAAATGTCCCAAAGGTCACACAAGGGTTAATCTTAACTGTTATAAATCTCGTTTCCTTCCTTCCTTTTATTCATTCTTGATATTTATGTCCAATTCATCCTTGTATTCATGGGGACTCTGATTTTGTCTTTGTGATTTTGGGGAACTATTATGCTAAATTCACTTTTACATGGTGTTTGAACATAAATGTGAGTCGGCAGTGTGTACACAACCACCCTACAATGTTAAAAGTCCACACACTCCTCTTTCTTATATTACTATTAATCAAAAACAGTGTCTCAAAGTGATTGGTTTTCGTTTCTGCTCTAACCTGACGTCACGTTAGAACAGGCCACGCCCACGACTGGTGACGGACTCCACCCTATTATCATAGATCCTCCCCTGAGTGATCGACACACAGTCCGCCATTTTTTTCCGCGCTGGAGCAGCTACAGTGAGAAGAATAATGTCTCAGCTTCGTAAGCGTCATAAGTGTGCTGTTGTAGGCTGTAAAAGTGAACATAAGAGTCTTCATGTACTCCCAGCATCAGAGCCACTGAAGACGCAGTGGACACGTTTTGTTTTTGAAGCAAATGTGCCCCAAAACATACCAAAATTCGTGTATGTTTGTGCAAATCATTTTACACCGGACTGCTTTGTGAATGAGGGTCAATATAAAGCAGGATTTTCCAAAAATTTGATTCTCAAGCATGGATCAGTACCAACTGTTCGTGTTCCAGCTTTATATCCTGAAGATGTAAGTATCGCACTTTATATTTTGTGAATGTTAGCCGATTCCACGGCTAATGCAGCTAAAGTTACCATTGTCTCTGATTGTATTCACGGAGAACAGAGCTATGTCATTATTATTAATGAGCAGAAGCTCATTTGCATTTAAAGAGACACACACGAAAAAAAAGTGTGTTTTTAATTCCACCCAAAAAGAGGCATTTACAACATGGTATAATAAATGATCCGTGGGGTATTTTGAGCAGAAACTTCACAGACACATTCTGGAGACAACTGAGACTTATATTACATCTTGTAAAAGGGCAATAATAGGTCTCCTGCAATAGTAATTACTCTGAAAGTGTATTGATGTAATTAATTTCTTAGTAATGGAATATACCAATAATACTTGCATGTTAGGCTATCTTCACAATTACTCCAACAGCTCAATTTTGCATAACTATTATAGGCTTATTTAGTGTGTAATATAGTTATTTAAATATTTTGAGTTTTCCCAAATGCATCCACACTCCAGTCCAGTAGTTGTCTGGAAAGCACCATGATTTTCCACAGAAGAAGATCATCAACGAAAAGCTGAACGTGTGTGTGTTTAATCGGTAATGTGCATTCCCAAAAATCTTGTCATTGCATATTTTTCTCTCTTTGGCGTTTTAATGATTGTAAAAGAAGCTTATAGTCGTCGGTTTTGTGAAAATATCCAGTTTCAGGAAAAACGAGAATATAATGTTTAATTTTTGAGTCTGATGAATGTCAGTTTATTATAATGATGATGTTTTTGTGTTCAGGTGTTCATCATGAGAGCGCAGGTGGATGTGATCTGCTGTAAATCAGTAGGAACTGATCTGTCCATGCTGGATATTGATGATTTCATCACAGAAATCTCTCAGCTGAAGAAAGAGGTGACGTCACTGAAGACAAAACTGATGGAGAGAGAGGACAGGTTACAGGTTAAACATTCATTTCATCCTTAAAGTTGAGATTGTAAGCTTTCAAATGATGTGATATGATGAACGGTACAGATGTGATTGTGTTGTGTTTGTCAGGAGCTGGAAAAGGTTTCCTGTCAATCTTCAGTGTGTGTGACTGATGGGACCTCCACAGAATGTCAGGATTCAGTGTGGAGCGGCAGAGATCAGTCCACACCACAGCGACTGCTGGACAAACTCTCTGAACAGAGATCCAGAGACACACAGGACTCACAGCTCACTTTACTCTGTTCTACTGATGGTAATCAGGGTGATCAATCCTCCATAAAGTCTCTGACTTCTGTCTGTAACACTGGAGAACAGCAGATGCTGCAGATACCAGTGAAGATTGAAGTGAAGCTGCTGGAGATAAAAGAAGAAAACACAGCAGAGGAACAACAGAGAGATGAAGATGATGATGATGATGATCAAACCTCCACAGAGTCTCTGACTTCCGTCTGTAACACTGGAGAACAGCAGATGCAGCAGACACCAGTGAAGATTGAAGTGAAGCAGGAGGAGATAAAAGAAGAAATCACAGCAGAGGAACAACAGAGAGATGAAGATGATGATGATGATGATGATCAAACCTCCACAGAGTCTCTGATTTCTGTCTGTAACGCTGGAGAACAGCAGATGCTGCAGACACCAGTGAAGATTGAAGTGAAGCAGGAGGAGATAAAAGAAGAGGAACACAGTGATGAAGATGGTGATTTTATTCCTTCAGGTATGTTGTTTTACATTTCTATGACAATTGACTGTCATGTTAGAATCTATTAGAAGAAAAACTGTTTAATCATTCAAAAGTTGCACTAAAAAGTTCCCTGTATATTTTGTTGTTTTAGTGCTCAGTTATCTTTTATAAAGTTATCATCATGTACTCACCCACCAAACATGTATGACTTTCTTTCTGTGACTGTGGTTCACATTCAGTCTAAATGACTATAATCAGAAAATGTAGTTATTGTTCAGAATTGATGGTTTAAATACACTGCCTGGCCAAAAAAAAAAAAAGTTGTATACTCTAATGCTTCGTTGGACCACCTTTAGCTTTGATTGCGATGCACATTCGTTGTGGCATTGTTCTTCGACAACCTTATGCAACTTCTCAACATTTATTTTCATCCAGAGTTGCATTCATTTTTGTCCGAGATCTTGTATTGATAACGGGAGAGTCGAAATCATTCAGTGAGGTTAAGGTCATGACTCTGTGGTGGCCAATTCATGTGTGAAAATGATTCCTCATGCTCCCTGAACCACTCTTTCACAATCTGAGCCCGAGGAATCTGGCATTGTCGTCCTGGAATATGCCCGTGCCGTCAGGGAAGAAAAAATCCATTGATGGGATAACCTGGTCATTCAGTACATTCAGGTAGTCAGCTGACTTCATTTTATTGCTGCATAACGTTGCTGAGCCTAAACCTGACCAATGGAAGCAACCCCAGATCATAACACTGCCTCCAGAGGCTTGTACAGTGGACACTATGCATGACGGGTGCATCATGCACTTCCCTTCTTACCCTGACACGCCCATCGCTTTGGAATAGGGTAAATCTGGACTCATCAGACCACATGACCTTTTCCCATTGCTCCACAGTCCAATGTTTATGCTCTATGAAGTCGTTTTTTTCCCGATTAGCTTCACTAACAAGTGGCATTCTTGTGGCCACACAGCTGTTTAGTCCCAATCCTGTAAGTTCTCGTTGCATTGTGCGTGTGGAAATGCTCTTACTTTCAATATTAATCACAGCCGTGAGTTCTACTGTCGATTTTTTTAAGATGTGACTTCAAGCGTTTTAGTGATCTCCGATTACGATCATTCAAGATTTTTTCTGACCACATTTCTTCCGTGAAGCTGACGGTTCACCACTATCCTTCCAGGTTTTAATAATGCGTTGTACAGCAGACTTGCCATGATGTCATAATTTTCATACCGGTGTGGTATCCGCATTCAAAACCGGTTATACCAGTAATACCGTTGGTTGGACACTCAGAGGTGCTATGGTGTAATTTCCGTTGCTAAATATCCTATACAATAATACAAGACAGCTTGATATCAATCTTTTAATTTGATTTATTATTTATTTTAATTAAATGAAAATGAAACTGAAAAAATAGTGCAATCAGATTCATTTGTAGATCACTTCATTCTCGCCGTTTCTGACGTGGTGCTTTTTGCGCAAATGCACAAATATTTTTTGCCACGTTTGACAGCAGCGGGTAACGCGGCTCATTGGCTTTCTACTGGAGATGTTACTCTTTTATGGGAATCATACTTTCATTCATTCCGATAATGGACGTGGCGCCGAACGCGTCCTTGAGCTAAAACAACGGAAGACGCAACCAGCAGAATGCAGGACAAGCTGTCAGCTGTCAAAGAGGCCCAACTAGAGCATAATTACATTGGAAAACAATTGAAAAACAGCACTGACGGACGCAAATACACGTTCGTCGTGAACACGTGTTTCCTCCTCATAAACACTAACTTTCCCAAAAGAACGAATCAATGGAATCCTGGTGAATGACTGTGCCGACGCAACATGCGCATGTATGTGGTTTTTCGAAGTTTGAGTTCACTTGTGAAAAGGTTTTTATTTAGCATTTTTCTATTTTAATCATTTATTATTCATTACAAATGATAGTATCAACATAACAGTTTGTTGCAGTTGTGTATACTGCAGTCTCGTCACATTTTAACTTTTTGTTTAGCCTCCCATTCAGCTGATGAAAACACGCTGAGTGATCATGAGGAAGGATTACATCAAGATGTAGACTGGAAATCAGGTGCGGAATTTCATATAAATTAAATAGTCTACTCCTCTCTAGTCGTTCCTGCCGTGCCAGTGATTACCCCTCCATGTGCCATAGGTTTCCGACACCTGCCGTATACCGTGGCAAGCCTTTTGGACAGTTCTTAACCTAATTCCAGTGATGTCAGCAATCTCCTTTGTTCTTTGCTTGATGTAGGCTAATAATTGGCCCCTTCTGAAACACAGTAACAGCTTTTCCACGACCACAGGATACGTCTTCCGACATGGTTGTTTAAGAAATGAGAAACTACACACTGCATCAGTTAGGGTTAAAAGAATTGTTGCCAGCTGAAACATATTAACCACTGCAATAATGATCCAATCAGAGACTCTGAAGTATCGGCTTTTTTAAATCCAAATGAAGACTTTTTTGTTGTTGGCCAGGCAGTGTATAAGCCTTTTGCATAGCAAAAATCACAAATAAAAACTGGACGTTTGTTGTGTTCTGTCATTAAATAAGGGTTCGATTTGATTTCTTTTTACATTTGCCCCTTTTGAATGAATTTTCATCCATTTACTGTGTTCATTGTAGAGCTGATTGAAGTGCAAGAAGAAAGTCAAGAGCTGAATGAAGTGGAGGAGAAACTTCAGTATCAGAAACATCATGATTTCACAACTGGAGAAAAATCTCAAAGTTTCTCAAAGACTAAGAAGAAAAAATTAGAAAAAAAGCCTAAAAGAAAAGCAGCCAAAAATACTTTTCCCTGCTCTCAGTGTGGACAACTTTTCACATTTCAAAGCCAACTTAATATACACATGCGAGTTCACACCGGAGAAAAGCCTTATACATGTCTTCAGTGTGGAAAAAGTTTCACACGTAAATACTATCTTAATGTGCACACAAGAGTTCATAATGAAGGAAAGCCTCACACATGCCTTCAGTGTGGAAAAAGTTTCATAGCTAAAGGACACCTTAATGAACACATGAAAATTCATGAAGGAGAAATGCCTTACACGTGCCATCAGTGTGGAAAGGGTTGTCATTATAAAGATCAGCTAAATAAACACATGAGAATTCACACTGGAGAGAGGCCTTATACATGCAATCAATGTGGGAAAAGTTTTGTATATGTGGCCGATTATAAGAATCATCTCCACCATCACTCTGGAGAAAGACCATTTGAATGTGATAAGTGCGGTAAAACATTTGTTCTGGCAGCGTACCTAAAAAACCACCTGAAACTGCACACAGACGAGAAGCCTTACAATTGTTCTTTTTGTGGAAAGAGTTTTGCAAACCTGTCCTATTTTAAAGAGCATCAGAAAATACATACCGGTGTGAGGGCTCATATGTGCTTTGAATGTGGAAAGGCCTATATTACAGCCGGCAACTTGAAACAGCATCAAAGAATCCATACCGGAGAGAAACCATACAAGTGCTCACACTGTGAAAAGAGTTTCACTCTGTCACATTACCTGAAAAGACACGAGAGAATTCATACTGGAGAAAAACCGTACAAGTGCTCACACTGTGGAAAGAGATTCACTCAGTCACAAAACCTGAAAAAACATGAGAGAATTCATACTGGAGAGACACCACACCACTGCTCTTCATGTGGGAAAAGTTTCAGCACAGCAAAAAATCTAGTGACCCATGTGAAAAGTTTTTGCCCAGAGTAATCACAGAGAGAAGTCCATCCTTCAGGAAAAATGCAACAAGTAGACAGGTTAAAATTCAGATGATTGTTTTTCTCGAGGAGCATCATCTACGAAATTTGTTCTCTAAAATCATCTGGCATCTTGAAGTTTGTCCTTGTTCAACAAAGGAAGTTTAGGGGAGGTCATTGTATTAATTCAGAAAACTTGTTAATGCTTTACTGTTATCACTGGACTAAATGATCATTATTACAGAAACAAATGTATATTAATTACATTTTTGTTGTCTTAGCTGTTGACTGAAAAGATTTTCTTGCACTGAAATTTCGGTTTTAATAAAGACTGACTTTAATTTGTATCTCTGCATGCTTTTTCAACGCAATAACTTCCAAAAGACGCACTCTGCATATTACATCTCACAACATCCCCCTTTTTTAACATAAGCACCAAAACATATGTTAGAAACATCAGTGCTGTCGATTTAACTCTTTAATTTAAAATATATGAAAAATAACAAGTAAAAATAATGAATGCCCCAACCCGTATGTAAATAACAAAATTATGAATGTTCCAACCTTTGGAGCAATTTAAGCTTGATGGACCTCATAGATGGTTTTTTAATATGTGGCAGTAGGGGGCAGTCAGTGCACCAACTGTGCATGCAACGTGCTTATCTTTAATTTATCTTTATTTGGGGGCCTTTCTCAGTAAATATTGATATACGATTAATTAGATTAATTAATTGGCACATCATGTAATTAGTTCAATTAAAAATTGTAATTGATTGACAGCCCTAAAAAACACATCACAACATGCGCAACTTGCAATACACCACAACAGATTCTTCATTAACAAAGGCATCTCAAGTTTTTCACTTTACATTGAATAAAGAAAATATTGCCATGTTATTGACTTTAACAATAGCTGCGTTTCCACTATCGGGTTAAATGAGCGCATGCTAGTGTATGCCAGGGCCAGTTGCGTTCCCACTGTCACTCCCGGGACTTCATCGTGCCTCCTCAAGGTTTCCTTGGGGCCATTGGCCTTTGGCCCACCAATTACTCTTGGGCAAAAGAAGGCCAACTGGGGATTGAAGCGGGGTCAATGTCAAAGGCGGAGTTTCGCTGAGTCAGGTCAGAGGGTCAGCACCTCGATACTAATTTCCAGTTACCAGCTTACCCCGACAGATCAATGGAGAATGGAGATACATCAGTGCTGCTCAGCAGGTGAACTCAGGGCTCTTCTGAATATTTGGGCTGATGTCAGATCGATGCCATCTGACAAAACAAAGCCGTGATTAAGTATTTTGTTGTTGAACTTTCCAAGTTGTGTATCCAGCACACAACGGAACAAAATTGGGAAAAATGAAACAATTGTGGGCACAGTACAAGTTCATTTTGAGGGCTAGCTAGTCTCCAAAGTCTGGTGCTTTAGCTTGAGTTCACTGTTGCTTGTTTAATGGGTGGGTGTCTGACTTTGGCACCAGGGCGCCATATTAAGGGCAGGTTTTAGGTCAACGCTGCGGAGCTGTTTGCTCAGTGGTGGGAATGCAGATCGATTTTGCTCTCATGGCTCGAGGTCCAAGGCAATTGGCACCAGCTGACCAGTTTATACCCCTGACTCGCACTGGCCCGATAGTGAAACAGCGGCTAACAACAGTTGGCCACTTACTCAGATGTACTCAGAAATAAGCATTCAGTCAATAATTGTTATTCTTTTCACTCTTTTATTTTTTCTGGCCTAAATTTTGTACTTGTGCATGTTGGCCAATCAGTCTTCAAGTCTGTTCCATCTGTTTCTGTTTCATGATGTTGTGTGACTTTGATTGTAATAGGATTACTGTGGTCCTGTTCAGTCACATATGTTTTTTGTGTTCCAGCGAAGTGTAACCTTTTTTTGTCTGATTTTGTTTCCATTTGTTGATTGTTCCAGATAGTTTTGGGTTCACTGTACCTTTCCACATGTGACTTTAATTGCACAAAACTGACTTGTTGTGACAAACATGAAGAAGGACATTTATCAACATGCACTTTTGATTGGGACACAAGCAAAAAACACCATTCCCTGTAGGCAATAACAATGTTGTGTGTTTAACAGTATTAGCCTGTTTCTTTTAGCAAGCTAATAATATTTGTTGCCAACTAGAATTATATGTGAAATTGTTTGGTTTTGTGTCATTTTTGGTACTTCAGTGCATCTATTCTTTTAAATGACGCTGCCATCTATTGGAGATATATAGTATTTCAAGTTAAATTAAAAGTATTCCAAGTATTTGGCACTGCATTTGGCAAAACGGTTGTTCTTCCTACAGGACACACAAAACACCAAACACTATAACTGCCCGATCCTGTAAAGAATTTGAAACATTTCATCTTAGTAGTCACGACAGTACAGTTGCTAATTTCCATTTAACCAAATAATCATAAAAGTAAAAGAGAAATTATCATCATTTAATATTACATTACATTACTACTACTTTCTTCTTTAGGGTTAGGGTTAGAGAACCCAGATCATCACCTATCCTCCACCAAGTTTCACAGTGTGTGTGCGAGACACACTGGCTTGAAGGTCTCTCCAGGTCTCCTTCTAACCATTAGATGACCAGGTGGAGGATCGTGATGATCTGGGGGTGCTTCAGCAAGACTGGAATTGGGCAGAGTCGTCTTTGTGAAGGACACATGAATCAAGCCACGTACAAGGTTATCCTGGAATAAAAATTGCTTCCTTCTGTTCTGACAATGTTCCCCAAATCTGAGGATTGGTTTTTCCAGCACGATAATGCTCCATGCCACGCAGCCAGGACAATCAATATGTGGATGGAGGACCACCGGATAAAGACCCTGTCATGGCCAGCCCAATCTCCAGACCTGAACCCCACTGAACACCTCTGGAATGTGATCAAGAGGAGGATAGATGGCCAGAAGCCATCAAACAAAGCCGAGCTGCTTGAATTTTTGCGCCAGAAATGGCATAAAGTCACCCAACAGCAATGTGAAAGACTGGTAGAGAGCATGCCAAGATGCATGAAAGCTGTGATTGAAAATCAGGGTTATTCCACAAAATATTGATTTCTGAACTCTTCCTAAGTTAAAACATTAATATTGTGCTGTTTATAAATGAATATGAACTTGTTTTCTTTGCATTATTTGAGGCCTGGAAACACTGCATCTCTTTTGTTATTTTGACCAGTTTTCATTTTCTGCAAATAAATGCTCTAAATGACAATATTTTTATTTGGAATTTGGGAGAAATGTTGTCAGTACTTTATAGAATAAAACAAAAAATTTCATTTGACTGAAACACATACCTATAAATAGTAAATCCAGAGAAACTGATAATTGTGCTGTGTGTGTATATATGTATATATATGTATATGTGTGTGTATATATATATATATATATATATACACACACACACACACACACACTCTACTGGTCAAAAGTTTTGAATCACTCATTCTTTATTATATATATTTTTTTTCACATTTAGAATAATAGTAAAGTCATCAAAACTATGGAATAACATAAATGGAACTATGGGAATTATGTTGTGACTAAACAAAATCCAAAATAAATCAAAACCGTGTTATATTTTAGCATCTTCAAAGCATCTAGCACCAACAATCATGCCACGGTCGAAATCACTGAGGTCACATTTTTCCCCATTCTGATGGTTGATGTGAACATTAACTGAAGCTCCTGACCCATATCTGCATGATTTTATACACTGCACTGCTGCCACATGTTTGGCTGATTAGATATCGCATGGAAGATTGTTGGTGCCAGATGGGCTGGTTTGGGTATGCCAAAGTGGACCACAATATGATGAAGTGGGCCCGTGATATGCAGAAGGGGACAGCAAAACACAAAACCACAAATGATTTTTGGTGCCAGATGGACTGGTTTGAGTATTTTTGTAACTGCTGATCTTCTGGGATTTTCACACACAACAGTCTCTAGAGTTTACTCAGAATGGTGCCAAAAACAAAAAAACATCCAGTGAGCATCAGTTCTGTGGACAGAAATGCCTTGTTGATGAGAGAGGTCAACAGAGAATGGTCAGACTGGTTCGAACTGACAAAGTCTACAGTAACTCAGATAACCACTCTGTACAATTGTGGTGAGAAGAATATAATCTCAGAATGCTATTCTGAGATGAGGGTTGGTGCTGTTTTGGCGGCACGAGGGGGACCTACACAATATTAGGCAGGTGGTTTTAATGTTGTGACTGAGCGGTATCTATCTATCTATATCTATATATCTATATATCTATATATCTCTATATATATATATATATATATATATATATATATATATATATATATATATATATTTATATATATACATGTAACGATACACAAATTTCACGATACGATACAATACTATACGAGCATCCATAAATGTTTCGCTCAAACTTATTCAAGGATTAGACATAAATGTCTTTTAAATCATAAATGCCATAAGTGTCTGACATTGGCAACAAGAAACAGAGCTCTATAACTAAGCAACTTAAACAACAATTTTGTTTGACTGTTGAGAAAAACTAATATGAACTCACAATTTTCATGGTTTTCTTGAGAAAAAAAGAAGTGAAGCTAAAGTGACTGTAGCAAGGAAAAAAATCCTTTCAATGTTATTTAGTGGTAAAAAAAATAAAAAATAAAAACTTGAGAGGAACCTGACCTCTGGTTTTACGATACATGTACATACTCAATGTTATTTAGCATCTTGAGCAAAAACCAATCAGCCCACATAATTTTATTGGCCCTCTTCCCCGTTTCACTTTGGATGTAAACTTTACTGGCGTTATTACCAGCTTATAACGTGCGCAAGTGTTGTTCTCAAAGCTGTTTACATTTTGAAGTCAAAAGACGATAATTATAAGTTGCATGTAATCGCGGGTTTCTTACGTTGTTGGTTTATTTAATAAGCTGTGTTTTGATAGTTATGACTCATAACTTATGCGGTATCTTGCTGTGCATGTCAAGCTCTGTGTCAGCAGGGAGAGGCGGCTGTTAAACTTACTGCTACTGTTTCTGCCTCACAAATCCACAGATTTGAACGGTGATGTCTGCGTAAATATAACATGATTGATGTACTGTAGCGCCTGGACATGACACTGTTGTTTGGCAGATTCAACAAGCTGTAACGCTACAATCTACTTGGCATTTGTCATCGATCTTCTCACCTATGTACTGTGTGTTGCTCTGTTTTCCTGTGAGCGCTCAACGCCACCTCTCCGTGGAGGAGACTGTTCCGCAGCTCTCAATATTGCACTGCTTGGTTTTAATTACACTATAATGTGTTTTTTGTTATATATCGTATGATACATATGGTATTGAATAGTGAGCATCGTATCGTACGATACAGTTACATCTACATTTATTCATTTAGCAGACACTTTTATCCAAAGCGACTTACAAATGAGGAGAACAATAGAAGCGATTAATCCAACAAAAGGGGCAACAAAATAATAAGTGCTGTAATACAAGTCTCACATAGCTTAGAGCAGTACAAATAGCAAGGAAAGTTTATTATTAATTTTTTTCTTAAAGAACATAGGTAGTGTGTTAGTATGAAAGGGTTAGGTGTTCAAGAAAAAGATGTGCCACAGCCGCTCGGGTGGAATTAGGCAGGTCATTCCACCAATGGGGAACAGTCAAGGTAAAGGTCCGGTACAGTAATTTTGTGCCTCTATGAGATAGCACCACGAGGCTTTGTTCACCTGCTGAACACAGGTTTCTGGAGGGAACATAAACCTGAAGTAGTGAGTTTAGATAGTGGGGTGTGGAGCTAGTGGTTGTTCTGTAAGCAAGCATCAATGTCTTGAACATAACACAAGCAACCATTGGCAGCCAGTGCAATTTGATAAAGAGAGGCGTGACGTGCGCTCTCCTGGGCTTGTTGAAGACCACTCTCACTGCCGCATTCTAGATCAGTTGCAGAGGTTTGACAGTACATTCTGGAAGACCTACCAGAAGAACATTGCAATAATCCAGCCTGGATATAACAAGAGCTTAGACGAGGAGTTGTGTAGTATGCTTCGATAGGAAGGGCCTGATCTTCCTAATGTTGTACAAGGCAAATCTGCAGAATCGGGCAGTCCTTGCGATGTGGTCTGTGAAGTTCAACTGATTGTCAAACACAGCTCCTAGATTTCTGGCTGTCCTCGATGGTGTAATTGTTGACGAGTCTAACTGAATTGTGAAGTTGTGATGAATTGCTGGGCTTGCTGGAAGCACGAGCAGCTCTGTCTTAGCAAGGTTGAGTTGGAGGTGTGATCTTTCATCCAACACGAAATGTCTGCTAGGCAGGCTGAGAGCCGGGCCGCTACCGTTGGATCATCAGGCTGGAATGAGAGGTAGATTTGTGTGTCATCAGCATAGCAGTGATAGGAAAAGCCATGTGCCTAAATTATGAATCCTAGTGATGACATGTATATGGAGAAGAGGAGCAGTCCAAGCACTGAACCCTGAGGCACCCCGGTAGCTAGTTGGTGAGACTTAGACACCTCTCCCCTCCGAGACTTGAACCAGTGGAGCACGGTTCCTGTAATGCCCTTTGTCATGAGAGCTGACAGAAGAATCTATTGGTTTACTGTGTTGAAAGCAGCAGACAGATCCAGTAGGATGAGTATGGATGATTTAGATGCTGCTCTCACCAGTCTCAGAGCTTCAGTAAATGACAGCATGGCAATCTCTGTAGAGTGTCCGCTTTTGTAGTCAGACTGGTTGCTGTCTAGCAGGTTGTTCTGTGTAAGAAAAGATGAGACATGGTTGAACACGACTTGTTCAAATGTTTTAGCGATGAATGGGAGGAGGGATACTGGTCTGTAGTTTTCCCCACAGTAATCCCCACAGCCACCACCATTGTGACCTTGAGCAAAGCACTTAACTCCAGGTTGCTCCAGGGGGATTGTCCCTGTAATAAGTGTACTGTAAGTCACTTTGGATAAAAGCATCTGCCAAATATGTAAATAAGCAAATTATGTTAATTTCACTACTGTAAAAACCTACACTTGTGTAAGTGTAAAAATATGGGAATATGTCATGTATTGTGGGCAGATTGCTGCCATCTGTTTAAAAAATACAAAATTACATGACTTGAAAGTGACAAAAATAACCAGTAGATGGCTGCAGAGATCCAATAATTTATTTCTGGTTGTAACGATGAATTTGTGTGTCTGTGTGTGTTCTGCATTGAGGCTGAATTATTGATTTTATTTGACAAATTCCCACAAAAATTGCTTTGTTTTATATTTTCACCCTTTCATTTCTGTCTGTGTGTTTTCTACTTTGTGGCTGAATTATTGGTTTTATTTGACAAATTCTCAAAAGTGTTGTTCGGTCAAATTTGACCACAAACAGTAAGAGTGGCTTCTTTTTGTCACGCGGCCTAAACTCATCAAATCCAGTTACCTGAGTCCAAATTTTTGTGTGTGTTCAGATGGCAAATGTAGGAAAAGTAACCAAGCCTTGAGCCACTCAGATGAAGTATACCATTTTTATTAAATAATATTGTTTTTGATTTCAGTCAAAAATGACCGAACAGTGCACAAGGGTTAATGGATAAGTTAATATCTGACCCTGCTATAGATAGATCTCAATTTTTCACATTTCTCAAAAAAACTTGAAAAACATTTGGAGTTGAACTGAAGAATTTAGGGGAGAATGACTCTGAAATGAATTGAGTGTTTGTGCTTTTGAAATGTGTTTCAAACTAAAGTGTTTATATGCTGTTGTGTTTTTGTCTGATTCAGAGAGAATCTCCTGAACATAGATGTGTGTCCATGAAGAGTGATCCATCAATGAATCCTCCAGTCTACTTCAGTTCAGAAGAAACTTCTGCTGATGTGAAGTGAGAGGCATCTCAGTTTAGGGATGGTAACTGAGGTATTCAAGTGATTTAGGCTACTTTACACTGCTGATAATATTCTCATTTATCCAGGGATTAACTGTTGTGTATTAAATGCCTGAATTGATGTTTATCAGAGAACTCAGTGTTTTAATTTTCAGCAACAGTAACAAACAGTATAGATTAAAGCTGGACAAAGGAAAACACTTGGATTCCATTTTCCAGGTAGGTTTGTGCTGTGTCACACGAACAACATGAGGCTCCTCTATCTTCATCTTAAAGGAATGTTGGCTTTATTTACTTTATTAATACACATTCTTGGTATTATTGTGCACAATTCATCAGTGCGAGTAATTCCAAATACAATCAGTCATCTTACATCACATATAATAACTCGTTCCGCCTCAGAAACTACTTTACTTTTTGGCTGATGCCACAAATTACAATGCCTCTTACATTTTAACCCCTCCCTTACAACCACCTGGCTCAATTCTGGTATATTACACCCACTTTTCATGATCCAATCAATTTCCCATTGGATAAAACAAAGTCTCTGCCTACTATTATTTACTCAGTAAATACCCCATTTCACATTACAGAAGTTAAATGCACACATCATTTCATGATGACTTTAATCTCTGCAGTCATATAAAGTGTCTTGTTCTCAAATTCCTCATTTGTGGTTGTGTATTTTGAATTATGCAGTTAATAATAATATTATCCAGCTATGTTTATTAATCCTCCATTACTAAAACACATACTCAATCATTGACATTGAACACTGACTTCAGGAGCTTGAGCACAACATCATCTCTCTAATGAAGAAAGAGCTGGAGAGGTTCAAGAGAGTACAGAGCTCAGATTCTCCAGAATGCTCTGAGAGTGAAGAGGGGGAGGATGAAGATCAGAACAGAGTCACATAGGGGCTTCTGAAGATCACAGCACATGTCCTGAGGAAGACGAAGCAGACAGATCTTGCTAACACACTAATGAACAGTAAGAAATCTAAGCCAAATTATTATGATGCCACAGTGTTCGTAATTTCGGAGTATTTGTCAGAACACAGAAATTTAAAGAACTGTATATTCGTGTTTTACAGTAAACCTGTAAATACAGTATCAGTGATTACCAGGCCTGGAAAAGATATGGAAATTAGTAAAATTAAAAAAAAAATAAATAAAAAAAAAGGCTCATCAGTTTAAGATTGCTCTTTGTGAGTGCTTGTATAGAGAAAAACCTGCGCACCAGTTAGCACAATCAATCAGTCCATTGACGGTACACTAATAATTTTAATAATTTAAACACGTTAATTCCAAAGATTGTTACCTTACATATACAGTAAATGCTCCCCAATCTCAATTAATCATTATATATTTTTATCAAATCAACCCAATGCACATAAATGATTGGTCATTGAAAAGTCATGGAAATTAATTGCTCAAAAAGTGTGGGAGTCTATAACTTATGATCAAACACTGAAAATATAAATGAGATTTTATTGAAATAGATCTTTTTTTTTTTTTTTTCCTTTTTCTCCCCAGTTTGGAATGCCCAATTCCCAATGCGCTCTAAGTCCTCGTGGTGGCATAGTGACTCGCCTCAATCCGGGTGGCGGAGGACGAATCTCAGTTCCTCCGAGACCGTCAGTCCGCGTATCTTATCACGTAGCTTGTTGAACGCGTTACCACGGAGACCTAGCGCGTGTGGAGGCTTCACGCTATTCTCCACGGCATCCGTGCTCAACTCACCACGCCCCACCGAGAGCGAGAACCACATTATAGCGACCACGAGGAGGTTACCCCATGTGACTCTACCCTCCCTAGCAACCGGGCCAATTTGGTTGCTTAGGAGACCTGGCTGGAGTCACTCAGCACACCCTGGATTCAAACTCGCGACTCTAGGTGTGGTTATTGAAATAGATCTTCAAAAATATTCCACTCAAAAGAAGACGTTCATTAGTTTAATTCATTAATTAAAAAACTGCAGACTTACCTTATTTTGTGATCAGATTGCTGTTTTGCTTTTGAATTATGCTTTAAAAATGTTCGAAAAGAAAAACAAAAAATCTATTTTATTGTTCTAAAAGTAAATAATTTACATTGAGCAAAGATTGGATCTGTTGAACTTATGATAGGCCAAAATTTAAGAGAGCCACAAAGATAAATACATAAACATAAATACATAAAGTATAAACATATGTTAACATGACAATTGATGTGGGATGAAAAGGTTATTTTGTCTACAGCATTTCTGCACTTCTATTTTTGCAGTTCTTTACAATATTGTACAAACTGTGATAGAACATTACAAATTCATGTTATGCATATGTTGGGCAATTCTATGGAAATGTCAACCATACAGTGGAGAAAGGAACAAAGGAACAAAAACCTTTTTAATTGTTCATTTAGATCTATATTTGACTGTATTATAGTGGTATGGATGTTTAAGGAATTTTCATTATCAACCATTTCTAAAACAACATATTCAACCAGCCTTACTTTAATGTTGCAAAAGAGGAATCAAAACACTTATTATTTTCACTTTATGTTAAACAGTAATAATTTTCCATAAAAATAAGTAATTGTCTGAGAAATATATACACTCACTTTGTCATAACGGCGCTTCTTTTTATAATTATAAAAGCAACATTAATGAATTTGATGCATTTCAGTGCTGTGTCACGACTGTTACATTTTAGAGGTTAAGTTTATATCATTCAAACTATATGCATTCAAATAAGCTGATACTTTCTGTACAAAGCTATCTTGTTATGTATGATGAACAAATGGTTTCCCTTCTTTACTTTAAATACACATAATAATGTGTTACGGATGTGATCGTGAGGATATCAATGGAAGAATCACAAACCTTCACCGATAATCCATATAGATCGCCGACTATTGCTTTGATCTGTGACATGTTTCAAGTTTACATCATTTATAGCCAACATTTGGGAACTGATCATTTTGAGAAACTGTGGGATTTGAATTGTAATATGATAAGTATTTATCTTCTGATTTTGCCGCTTCTCAGCGTGTGCACACAAACCTGCTAGAGGGTGCCACTCGTTCACGCAAGGCTGACTGAACTGCTGAATGCACACAATATTTTAAAACGCAACCTCATGTGGTTCAGTAATCACACGTGGCCATATCGCGATTTCAATCTTAATTCAAATAATCATGCATCTTCAATGGAAACCATACAGATGTCTCCAAGGTCAAAGTCTGCAGGTTTTAAATATTAAAAAAAAAAAAAGATTAGAAGTAGTATACGCACATCTAGAAAAAATGCAGGTGCGCAGATACAAGTTAATGTTCATAGAATAATGAGAAGATGCTTGCACACTGCTAACCGTTCCAACTTACTGACAACGTTTCGACCCAAATTAGGTCTTCTTCAGGACATTTTTCTAGATGTACTACTTCTAAACTTTAGACGGTTTTAACCTCATCATGTAAGTGCCGCTTTTACATTTGCCACATCCGTAATGCCAGTTTTTCCTCATAAATGTGAAAATAACAAAGAAAAAAATGAAATTTTACATGTTTTGAGGAGTTCCAACCCTTCTACATTGTGTGACTATTATTATCAGTGGCATGTGCAGAGTGTGGTCTCCAAAAAACTTGTGTCCCGTACATAACAGAATTCCTTTTCCCAATCTAAACTGGGGAAAAAAAAACTTGTCTCGACTGAAAGCGTTCTGATGTCTGGATTTGCAGGGGTTTATGATTATACATACAAATGGTTCATTAAACTGGTAATGAGTACTTTATACAAGAAGTAAAATTTTACATCTTCATTGCAAATGGCACGTCCATAATGCTGTTTGAAATTTTTTAATTAGAATACATTTATTTTGGTAGGTGTTCTTTATATCACACTCAGAAATAAATATTTTAAAGTTTATACAACACAATACAGTTACGTAATTGTTTTGGATATATAGCCTATAAGAAGAGTATGGCAGTTAGTTGAACAAATAAGCATTGAAGAGATGTGTCTTCAGCTGTTCTTTTGTTTTTTGTTTTTTAATGTTGAGAAGGTCCCAACAGTTGGGGTAGAGGTTGGAAGTGCATTTCACTACTGAGGAACAGAGAATGTGACTGATCTGGAGAGTGGCTTTGTGCCTCATTGTGAAGGAACCATTAGGCAGCGCTCATTTTTTGACCGAAGAGAGTGAGTGTGATTTGAAGTAAGATAGTTCTGTTTCATTAGCTGTCCTGAAGGCCAGAAAAGACTAGAATTTGATGGGTGCAGCTACAGGTAACCAGTGGAGTGAAATCAAGAGTGGCGTGATGAAAGCCCTCTTTGGTTGATTGAAGACCAGACGCACTGCTGCATTCTGGACCATCTGCAGTAGTTTAATCATGCTAGCTGGGAGGCCAGCCAACAGAGAGAGTTTGGATCAGGAGCTGCAGAGCATATTCAGACAGGAAGGGTCTAATTTTCCTGATGTTGTAAAGTGTGAACCTACATGACCGGGTGGTTGAGGCAATTGTTGGCAATTGAAATTTAGTTGGTCATCAACCACCCCACCCTGGTTCCTGGTTGTCCTGATTGGCATTGGTATTGTTGAACCAAGATGAATGGAGAGGATGTGATCAACAGATGGGTTGGCTGGGATCACGAGGAGTTCTGTCTTGGCAAGGTTGAGCTGAAGAAATGTTAGTATGGAGCTGTGTGTCATCTGCGCAGAAAATATCTAAGAAATTAATTGACATTAATGATTTTTTTTAATAATTGTGCAGCCCAATCTTCAGTGCAATAATTGCTTTTGTGTTTGCAATAGAAATGCAGTAGTGGAAACATATTTTTTGTTTGTTTTTACAAAATGAATAATTGATTATTTTCTGTGGTGATTGACAGCATATCCAAATGAGGTCCATATAGTTTATTTTATATTGAATATTTTACATTCCTTTTAACACCTGAATTTTATTTATTTATTTTTTTTGCATTTGGGCAGTAATAACCTTACCCCTCTCACACAAACAGACATATTCATGTCATTCCATTCAATACTTTTTGGAATTGGACATATCAGTCAGACAATTTGGCACAAATTTTCTTTTACCCCCTAGAATTTATGTCTATGTAAGAAGGTTTTTGGTTTCTTTCTGTAGGCCGGATCACTGCAAAATTGAGGATGAAGGCTGTGCTGCTCTGATTTCAGCTATGAGTTCAAACCCCTCATGCCTGAAAGAACAAAATCTGAACATTAATAACTTAGGAGACTCAGGTGTGAAGCTGCTCTACTGAAGAATCCACACTGTAAACTGGAGAAATTACAGTGAGTGATATTGTTAGATAAGTGAAATGTGAGATAATTATATGATATTCTTCTTTTTCTGCTGTTTGAACAGATATCACCACTTAGCAGTGTTTTATTTACTAATCAGGTTCATTTATCACACACACAACAAATGTGGCTATATTTAAGTGTGGAAATAATCTAAAATAATTTTAACTGACTTTTAAAATATGTGATCAGTGTAACCAGTATTTGAACCGGGGCCTCTGGCATGGGAGGCAGGCGTGCTAATGGGGAGGCTAAAGGCTTCAGCCCCTAGTGCACCTCTTGAGGCCAGGGGAGTGAGGTTTATACACTGCACAGCTACCTTCCAGCTGGCTACCATTACACTCACTCCCTAAACCTCACTCCCATCATGGTCACGACACCACTGTAACCAGTCCTACTCAACCCGCTCTGAGTGAATTTCGAACTGGGGTCATGGGAAGCAGGTGCACTAATGACGAGGCTAAAGGCTGCAGCCCCTACTGTCAGTCGCTAGTGCACCTCTTGAGGTCAGGGGTGTGAGGTTTACACACTGCACAGCTACCTACCAGCTGGCTACCATTACATCAGTATGATATAATCAGTATCTGTATGTAATCCATAATGCCGTGTTTTACATAAATGTTTAAAAGACACACACACATTCAAACAATGTCACCAATGTGTTCCAATATTCATTGTTTTTGGACCAACATGATTACACAGGAAGTCAACATGTTGCTACCGAATGTTTCATTACATTGGTATCGACCCCATTCTGCCGAGTTACTGTCAAGCGGCATCCCACATCAGACATTTTTGCATCAGTTTAAGTGCGTTTACCTTTTCATGTGGCATGAATGATAGCATGTTCTGTTAGTTGCCCTGCAGACCCGGGTTTTTGTCTTTTCTCTTTTCGTCTCGTGTTCAAACTAGGAAGGAATTGCATTCACATAATAAATGACGTGTGATTCTGAGGTTCCATTTTCCCTGTTGGATTACTACAGTGGGTGATGTTATATTTATTATGCTATCAGTTCACTATTATTTTTGACCCCATTTACACCTGGTATTAAGATGCATTTTGAGAGATCGATTACAAGTGGTCAGCACTAATTACAGGTGTAAATGGGGTCTAAAACATTTAGTGATCGGAGCACAAAAACCAAATATGGAGGTAGTCAAAAATGCATGTTAAGTGCATTTTGCATTTTGAGTTGTAAATGCTAATCCGTCCAGAATGCGTTCCGGAGAGCAGCGAGGCACCCACCCATCACCTGTCAATCAACCGCTGAGCTAAAACAAGTTTTAAACTTTGCCGGTTACGTGCAGATTTAAAAGGAAATAACAGTCTGATTTTGAACAAGCGCATTCATATACCTGCATGAAAACTTCATGGAAACATCTGCAGTGAGCCTGGTATCGACATACAGTGACACAGATGAGAAGCACCCATATCGGAAGCTCAGTTAATACAGGTACTCCATTAAAATAACGGGGAATTCTGCTTGAAATGTTGCATTTGTGCTTAGATTAAATTAAACTGCATGATTGCAGTAATTTTTGTGCTTTTTTGTCTTTTATTACTTTTTTGCGAGTTATTATCATGCAGTAACACACTGACATAGTGCTTTGTTGTATGTCATCATAAAATTAGAGACCCTCCCCTCGAAATCTGAACACAAGTAGTCACAGGAGACGTATTGAGAGACCAGGTTTAAACAGTGATGTCTTACCTAACCACATGTGATCTGATCACCAGACACATCTTAATACCAGATGGAAACGGGTCTTTCAATCTTTCGTATTTTTAGATATTTCTGGGGGGGGGGGGGGGTTCAGATAACTTTTAATGTGTCTGTTTCTATGGTTCATCTCAGCTGTGTGTGTGTGTTTACTCACAGTAGCTATACCTTGAGGATTAAATTGTCCCAGAGGTGAGTTAAATTTAAAAAAAAAAAAAAAAAAAAACAATTCTTTGGGATCATCAGGGATGTCTGTAATTTTATTTATTTATATTCTAAAAATGCAAAAACATTTATTTTAGGGGTAAGATTTGGGTTATTCTATAGTCATTATAATTATCTTTATTTTGCATGTTTACATTTAGATAGCTAAGTAAACATTGTTAATTAATATACTGTATATGAGTCACTGTAAAAGACTAAAACAGTTGGAAAGTATCCATGTGCAGAAAATGTATTAACAAGTACGTATAGATAACCAAACTCAAGAGCGAAGATGGTACCATATAGGTTCAATATTAGATCTCCTTGGACCTATATGCAGGAACCATCTTGAACATGAGAAAATAAGGTGACCGGATCTAAAATAAATACAATTTTAATATTGTTCAGCTGACATATTACATAATTGTTGAATAATTTATTCCAAGAACACATGGTCAGTATTACATATATTATGTATGTAACTAGTTAAAATTTGGCACATATACATTTATTGTAATGTGTGCTTTGCCAGAGGAGGATGGACTCCCCCAGCTGAGTCTGGGTCTTCAATGCTTTGTCTCTCCAATAACTTACATTGTATGGAGTATTTTTCCTTGCCACAGTCGCCTTTGGCTTGCTGGAGGTATCATGTTTTTGGTAAAGCTGCTTCGAAACAATATGTATTCTAAGATGTACTTAAGACTTAAAACTCAGGAGAGGGTTCCTTCTGGTGGCGTGGAGGGTGGTCTTAAGGCCCAGATCACACATCTCACGCATATCATCATAAAGTCAGAAAGTGAGTGTAAATATGTTTGTGTCCATCATTGCCATTCAAATTACAAACAACACTGAGCTGAATAATTATTGTGTGTTGGTGTCTAAGTGGGCTGTTCTTAGGTAAAATAAAGTGCAAAGTAGCCCAGACTTGATGATGATATGTCTGGCCTTGATATGTGAGACTGCACACATTTAAATCACAACTTTAAATAATCTGTTGAATTGTTGTGTAGAGCTGCTAGTGTGCAGTTTTTTCTACTCTTTGCAGGCTTTATTGCTGCAGCATTGGAGAGGAAGGTTGTGCTTCTCTGGCTTTAGCTCTGAGATCAAACCCCTCACACCTGAGAGAACTGGATCTAAACTATAATAAACCAGGAGATTCAGGAGTGAAGCCATTGTCCGCTCTACTAGAGGATCCACACGGTAAACTAGAGGAACTAGATTTTTTTTTTCTTAATGTAGAAGTGATGGACAGTGGTGGTGGCATAGTGGGCTAAAGCACAGAACTTATAAGCAGAAGGTTGCTGGTTTGATCCCCGCAACCACCACCATTGTGTCCTTGAGCAAAGCACTTAACTCCTGGTTGCTTAGGGGGGATTGTCCCTATAATAAATGCACTGTAAGTGGCTTTGGATAAAAGCATCTGACAAATATGTAAATTGTATGATATGCTGCAAAACATAGTCCTTGATTGTAAACACCAACATATGCCCCTGCAATGTCTTTATAAAATACTTGTACATTAATACATCTTGTTTTGAATTTTGCATATTTAATGAATGTATATTAGGTTGTGCATTTGTCAGTAATGTTTTAGACATTACAGCATAATTTTCTGTAAAGCTGCTTAAAAACAATTTGTACTGTGAAATGTGCTAAACAAATACAATTACTTATATTAGTAAAATATATTAGTTTTGAGACTATTCTGACAGCATACTGTAAGTCTGGCTTTTCTATATTCTCATTGCAAACAAATGGCCAATAACTGAATATGTGATGCACTGACCGTGTACATCACAATGATGGACAGTGTTTTCGGTGTAAACTCACTGCAGTAAATTGGTCAAATGCAGAAGACCATGGTGCAGATTTCAGTCGATGCAGATTACTGTAACACATTTAGTTTAGCATTTAGAATCTGGTCTTTTGCCACTGGCATTTCTGTGTTAATAAATCTGGACGAACACTGCTAGATGTTTGTTCCACCAGCAGATGGCAGAAGTCCACAAAACACAGTCGCTTGACTAATGCATAGTCTGCTTTTGCCAAAGTAACCAAATAACTCATAGAAGTCAGAATAACCTGAAGGAAATCAATATATCTCATGATCTGAGGGCCATTAAATGCAGATCTAGTCAGGCCTGTCTTTTTCGGTACAATGACACACAACACGGTGCAATGATTGCAAACACACATACGTATGCATCACAGTAAACTATGCAGGTTGCCTCATTTTTAGTGTATTCTTAGCTCACAGACACACAAGACATGTGGGACATATTTACTAAAGGTTAAGCCATAAGTAAAACTAGTTCAACGGTTCACTTTCCTCTCTAAAGTTAAAGGATAACTCACGATAACTTTAGGCTGTTAGTGGACCATAGAAATCACAGCAGCAACAATGCTCATGTTCTGCTCTGGTGAATTTGACTCGGTTCCTTATTCTAAGATCTTGCCTGTCAAAACGTCATTAATACGCATTACATATATAACATATATCTGGCACCAACTATCATGCCACGGTCAATCACTGAGATCAAATTTCTGATGGTTGATGTCAACATTAACTGAAGCTCCTGACCCGTATCTGCATAATTTTATACACTGCACTGCTGCCACATGATTGGCTGATTAGATAATTGCATGAATAAGTACCTAATAAAGTGGCCAGTGAGTGTATATACAGTATATTTTAAAGGTGCTCAGTCAGATAATACCAGCTAACTGTTAAAATACACCAAGAACACAACATATAACAAAACTAAGTGTTACATTTTACAAATAGTTGGAGTGTCAACCAAACAATTAACCAAATAAACTACAACAGTAACTTTTAGTTTTAAATGTACGGTTGCTGTTAAGCAAGGATATGACGAAATATTCAATGTTGCGGGGGACCAAAGGTAAAGATTTTATGAATTGTTCATTGAAAAATCCATATTGATTGACCACTAATCTGAAAATTAGGGGGGTCCACCCTGAATATCTATGGTGATTATGGCCAAGGTTATATCAAGATATAACCTCATCAGCTGTGGAGTTTTATGTTTCAGTTGCGTTAACATCTCAGAAGTTAATCCATTTGGCCTTTTGTTTAGTATGTGAAGGAGAAAACGCACTGTTGGCAGTGCACTTGAATATGGGAGCATTTCTCCTTGTGTTGAGACCTTTTGACTACTGTTTCCTGGCTAAGCCCAGCGGCCAATGGAGGCAAAGTTTCGGCTCATGGAATAAGTGTATTCCGCATTTTGATGCTTCCCCCATGCCCCGAACGGGACAACGATGATGGTGCTGTTGTCCTCTGAGCCGTACTGCAGAGCCTGGACAACAAGAACAACAAATCAACAAACAATCTCAACTGAGACTCATAGTTCAAGAAAAGAGTCGTAATTCAGTACCTGCTCAGCGATGACGTTTGCTGCTTCAGTGGGTTCGTGGCATTTGTTGATGACATCACAGATCTCCTGGTTGGTCATGATGAAGTTGATGCCGTCGGTCGTGAGAACCAGGAAAGAGTCGTGAGCGTGATGCAACTACGAGACCACAGAACATGAGAGAAAATAATGATCCCATTGAATTCTCCAATTCAGTTTGACATTTCATATGAATCAAGTGCTAATTAAACAATTGAAAACGACCTTTACAATCAACATGAAAATTGAAGTTGAAGTTTTTACTATCTATTTACTGAATTAATTAATGAATTAATGGACCCCCTAGTGACGTAGGATAATCACGGAAGTAGAGAACGAGGTGTTTTTGCATTTTTTGAAACCAAGCTGCAAAAACACCTCGTTCTCTACTTCCGTGATTATCCTACGTGACTAGTGGGCCCATTAATTCATGTCCACCTCCTCAGCAAAAAAAACATCAATGCCTACTTTATCGTACCTTTGGCCCTGACCACTGGTGCTCAGTTCGGAAACAGAGAGAGCAGGACAAACAGGCCTAGTGTGGCCTAACTATTCCTGAACACCAAAGTGGACCTGTCCAGACTATTTTGAATTATCTTTGTAAAAAAACATGCACTAGACCAGTGGTTCCCAACCCCGTTCCTGGAGGTCCCCCCAACACTGCACATTTTGTATATCTTCCTATTCTGACATACCCAATTCAGGTCTTGGAGTCTCCACTAACAAGCTGATGAGTTGAATCAGGCGTGTTTGATTAGGGAGAAAACCAAAATGTGTTGTGTTGGGGGGCCTCCAGGAGCCGGATTCACGAAAATGTTCTTAAGAAAAAAATTAAGAAGGTTCTTAAGATAAATTATAAGAAGTTCGCAAGCACAATTCTTAAAAAATTCAAATATTTTCTTAAGAATAAAAAGAGGGGGGGGGGGGATTTTTCCCCTTTTTCTCCCAATTTGGAATTCCCAATGCGCTCTAAGTCCTCATGGTGGTGTAGTGATTACCTCAGTCCGGGTGGCGGAGGATGAATCCCAGTTGCCTCCATGTCTGAGACAGTCAAGCCGCGCATCTTATCATGTGGCTTGTTGAGCGCATTGCCACGGAGACATAGCGCATGTGGAGGCTTCACGCCATCCACCGCGGCAACCATGCTCAATTCACCATGCGCCCCACCGAGAACAAACCACATTATAGCGACCACGAGGAGGTTACCCCATGTGACTCTACCCTCCCTAGCAACCAGGCCAATTTGGTTGCTTAGGAGACCTGGCTGGAGTCACTCAGCACACCCTGGGATTCGAACTAGCGAACTAGCGAACTCCAGGGGTGGTAGCCAGCGTATTTTACCACTGAGCTACCCAGGCCCCTTCAAAAAGACAGGCTTTGACGTTGTCTGATCAGCCTGCTCATGGGCTTGCTTTGTCACATAGCCATATTCAATACTTCAGTATTGCTAAATCGTAATGATACATTTATCTATTAACCGTTGTTTTTTTCAAATAGCAAGCACCTAGCGATCATTTTTTTGATTGTAAAGTGCGTGAGTTGTGTTAGTTTAAAGACACTACCCGTCATAGGAGAATTTACCTGCTGCTAACCATTTGATAACTTTTAATTTGACATGGAGGAATAGAAAAGAAAAAAAACTTCAGTAAACAAGGTCTGAGGAAATTACTGTAAGGAAAAAGTTCTCCTTGGGAAGCTTGATAATAATATAATAATATTTCAAACATTTACATGGTTTGAAAGCTGAAAATAAAAATATAATTAAACATAAAACAGTCAAAAATGTTTTTTGTCTAAAATCACATTTCTACGTAAACAGCCCATTGCGACTTCAGACTCAACATGAAAACCCCAGTTAATTCATTAAACATCCTACCTTTTAGAATTTAAGACAAATGTGAGGTTATCCTAACTTTAAGATGTTATTTACAACGATTTTTAAGACAAAAAAATTTCGAGAATTTGAATGCTTCTTAAGAATAATCTTAAGAAAAAAATAAGAACTCTCTTAAGAAGTTTTATCGGGAATACAAAATATTCGTAACTTTTTTCTTAAGTTATAAATTAAGAAGAAAATGGTAGTTAAGAAGAAATTTCTTCTCAAGAACGTTTCGTGAATCCAGCCCAAGGAACAGGGTTGGGAACCATTGCACTAGACAGACATCTTTGACTGTTGTCATGTATCTTTTGCTGCTTTTAAAAGATGCAGTGTCAAGTTACAACTCTGAAAAGGAGAAGCCATTTTTTTTTTCATTCAGCTGCTGTCTCTTGTTGTTTTGAGCACAAACGGACACGTTCTTTCGCCCATTTGCACTGTTTTTAATCCTTGGTGTATGCAATCATTCACTAGATGGACATTTTTGACCGTTTTGATGCATTCACGGCTTCAATGCATGATGATAATGTATGTGCGTCTTCATTGTGCTTTGGACTATGTATGTGCAGATTTTTGGCTCATATCAGTGTGGATTGTATGTTTTTTCAGCTCATATCAGCGTGGATTGTATGCTTTTTCTGGCTCATGTCAGTGCGGATTGCTTGTGAAACAGTCATAATACGATTCAAGCTTTGCAGAGGAACTGTTATTAAAGGATGGGGCAGTTAAAAACACTATTGGACCCGATCGCAAAACCGTGAGTAGACAGTTTTATTCATGAATATTTCATGAATATTTCAAATATCATGACTATTTGATAGTTTATGATGCTGAGTGTTAACAGCTGTGCTTGAGATGAACAGTTTAATATATTCCGATGCAATGTGTTGGATGTGCGTTATGTGTATACCCTGAAATTTAGTTTTATAATTTTGTAGGCCTTGTTCATTCTCTTCCGCCTGAGCTTCAAATATGGGTGTATCAAAGGGGCTGCAAAAAACAGTGGGCGTTTACTTTGAAGTTTTAAGGAGACGTTGATGCCAAAACCGAGCGTTTCAAAGAGAGGGCCAGAGACAGGGTGGAAAATTATCAGATATTACTAAATTATGACTGTTTTAGTGAAAAGAACTTTGCTAACATAATCAGTGGACCTCAGGGGAGAAAATAAAATCATTAAAAAAAAAAAAAGTATGTCATGAGTTGTCAAAAACACATAAACACACTCTCTTACTAAAGTTCGAGTGGTCTCTGGCTCTGCGATCACTCCACTCTTCTTTAAATCGAAGTCTCCGATGCTGCGGGTCATCGCCAATCGTCCGTTAACGTTAGCTTCACCCAAACTATTCCAGGTCACAAACCCACCACTCCGACGGATTCTAGACACACAAATAAATGCATACACATACATAAATATTCCTTACAAAAGAGTGCAATTACTGAGGTACCACATCCAAAAAACATGTAATGAAAGTGATAGGAATCATTCTGTAGTAAATGTACTGTCACTTTTGACATTTCTGAGATGGAAATAACCTCATAACCAAACTAACTGTAGAGTTTTCATCTACAGAAGCTAAAGAGTAATATGGGATGTACGCTTCTCACTCTATGGATATGAGCTGTCATTTGAGGAGTTATCTGATGTTATTAATAGCACACGGTAAGTTACATGCAGTATGCAGTGTGCTGTGATATCACTACACACATACCAGAACATGGCATTCCTGGACCTTAAGTGTGTGCGCACTTATGATTGCTTATCCTTCTCAAGTGTGCAGCAACTGTTGTGGAGATTACCATCTATTACCATCTATTTGCATTAGTTTATATCCAGCTGGTCACGTTTATGCATTCCTTGGCCAGCATATTCAGCATAAGTTGCAAATTTAAAGCTAGTGACTTTCGAAAGCAAATTAATATGTTCATGCAGCCGAGAGAAACGTATAAACAAATCAGAAACGCACCTGATTTCAATAAAAAAAAAATTATCCTCACTATAATAAGATGACTTCAGATCATTCACATTCTTGCACTAAAAAAGGCTAGACACAGTGCAACAAAAACAGTTCAACAGAAAGCAGGTGTCTCAAGATGCTTTTTAAATTTCTTTCATTAGTCACATCACCTAAAAAAAACAGCGCTCCTGCACGAGACGCTGAATAAACAAAAACAAAGTGAAACAAAGACATTCGTCTAGCACACGTTTACATAGGAATGGTTGCAAAAGCGTTTGGTGTGAACAGCCCCTTACAGTTGGTGGAGGTCTTTGGCCATTGCATCTTGCTCTCTTATAAGCGTTTCTCAGATTAAGAAAGATGTTCAACTTGGATATGTGTGTCTCAAGATCCTCGTGTTTGGTTCCAGTCTGTTTTGTTCTGTCTGTTTGAACAGCCCCTGGCCTGGGCTTATAGTCTGAGCCGCTTCACCACCGAGTTCAGCCGAATACCACAGATATCTGAGAATATTGCTACTCTACATACAACTGTACTGAATAAAAAACAATGTGGTATTTCGCTGTTATTATGAAGCTTGAGTCTGGAGTAGTGTACTGTGGCATCAATGCAAGTGTAACACCATGTGTACTGCATATTGAAGCGTTTTCCCCCCTCAGTTTACTTTTGACTTAACATTTGAGAATATGGATAACTAAATAACTAAAACTTTTTATTTATTATTTTATGCACATTAGTTGAAAGGGGAATGCTCTTTTTTTTAAAAAAAAATCCAGGATAGGAATGTTCTTTGCAATAATATAATGGTGCTGTATGGTTTATGTATTTATTGTGCCCTCTTGTGGACTAAGGAAACAACGTCAACTTAAAAATCAGCTGATTTTAAAATTCGAATATTAGTTAATATATATTAATATTTGTATATTTATTTCATTTAAAAAGTACAATAAATTTTAATGGTTCAGTCAGTACTGTTTATTTTTGTAATAAAGTTCAGCACTATTTTACTTTGAGTGTTACTTCATTCAGTATCAATTTTAAAAACTATCGGATGATTAATCGGTTATCGGCAGGTACTGCCCAACTTAGTTATCGGTATCGGTAAAATCCATTATCGGTCGACCTCTAGCTTCAATTGGTCAGTTCTAGGCTCAGCAACATTATACAACAATAAAATTAGGTCAGCTGACTACCTGAATGTACTGAATGACCAGGTTATCCCATCAATGGATTTATATGCCCTGATGGCACGGGCATATTCCAGGACAACAATGCCAAGATTCAATGGGCTCAGATTGTGAAAGAGTGGTTCAGGGAGCATGAGGAATCATTTTCACACATGAATTGGCCACCACAGAGTCCTGACCTTAACCCCATTGAAAGTCTTTGGGATGTGCTAGAGAAGACTTTACGGAGTGGTTCGACTCTCACGTCATCAATACAAGATCTCTGCCAAAAATGACTGCAACTCTGGACGGAAATAAATGTTGTGACGTTGCATAAGGTTGTCGAAACAATGCCACGATGAATGCGCACCGTAATCAAAGCTACAGGCGGTCCAATTAAATGTTAGAGTATGCAACTTTTTTTTTGGCCAGGCAGTGTAGTAAACAGTGTTTTCTTCACTGAAGCTTCTTCCAGGTTTCCCACTCTTTTTGACCAATGAAATCCCATGACTTTCCATGACCTTTCCAGTCATTTGGAATTGCAGGATACAGATTTTTTTATAATTATTATGATTCAGACTGATTCGCTAATGAATCATGCAAACTGATTTGTGAACCATTTTGACATATTTATTCACTCAAAAGAATGATTTGCTCACAAGTCAGAAATAACTTCGATTTGCTAGCAAGTTTTACTCTACACAAAAATAAAATCTAGCTGATGAGATCATTTTAGGCAGAAGAAAGCTAGAAAAAGCATATTCATTTTCAAATTTCCATGAATTTCCATGACTTTTTTAGGCCTTTTTCCAGGTTTTGCACAACACCCATTTGTACCTCTGTTTCTCATCTTTTCGCTCTGGTGTGTGGTCGTCTGTGAGTTTGCGAGCTTTGCCCTTTCTGCACAAAAGAGCGCGACTGTCGCCAACACTGCCGACAACCAGCTCTATCCCGTCTCTCAGCAATGCAACTGTCGCTGTGGAGCCCACCATCATGAGAGAGGCTGGTGAATGAACAACACACAAACACTTTACTGATAGTTTACAGAATAATTTATCAAAGCATTGTTTAATTTGTATGCTGTTTTTCATACCGTTGCCGTATATCTGCAGCTCTGCGGCCAAAGCAGCGTCCACCTGCTGGAACGCTTTAGACAAAACCACCTCTAAATCTGTTTCCACCTCCAAACAATCTCTACAAAACACAAACACACAATACTATGCATTACACTTTTAAGTACCATGTAAATGGTATATTAATATAATTTAGTACCATGTTTCTTCAACTTCGGGCACTTTAAGCACTGCTGGATTTCTAATATGTAAAATCCTGTTAAAACATTTTTCACACTCTACATTATTTTTACTTGTTGAACAGTCAACTAAAAGAGTATCACAGGAGATTTATATCACTTTTGTTATGAAAATTAGCATCACAGTGTCATTTCCAGTGTGTCACAAATTCTGTATAGAATTCCGTGCTGGAAATGACACTGATTTTTAACAATTTTTGAAATAAAATGACAGACTTCTTTGTCTTGCTAAGGCTCATTTCATAGCTAACATTTTATGTATCCTAAATACATACAATTAAATAATATACAAATAAATAATAATATGCATAATTTGGCATATTAGAGCTTGATTGGAAATTATGCCCAATAACAATATTTTTAAACATCACTTGCCTCATATTTCATCTCAAGAATGCTCTTCACTGACACTTTTGTCTACTTGGTTAACAAGTACACTAACCTTTGAAAAAACTTTATTAGGGGTAAAATTGTTTCGTGTTGTGGAAATTACGGAACAACTGTGGGACAGTCGTAATTAGTGGTTGACCGAGATACATCGCAGAGGCCGATAAATCTGCCGATATTTGGTGTTTTTAAATTATCGGCATCGGCCAATAAATTTTCCCATTTGGCCGATTAGTTTCTTAAGCTGCGACTGTGGCGAGAATCACCTGCTTGCATGTGAAGGAGCCATCTGAGAAATGTAAATGACCAATCACAGTTTGTTTTGTTATTATGTTTTCTTGTTACGTGCCATCATGTTACCACAATAATAGACATGTGTGCAACATATCTCGTTCACAATTCACAAACCTCACGAAACTTACCCAAATCCATTTTCTTCCTGTGGAGCCCTCGTATACAGTATATTCTTCTTAAGCATTTTTTTAAAGATGCATTTTTTTATAATAGCCTGGATCAAAACAGACTCACAAATGTTGCGCAACAGTCAGTCCATGACACACCAAGCAGGTGATCTGGGCCGAAATAAACTGGAAATGGTCCGTAGATTGCTGCTCGCTGGACAAGTATGAGTGCAATAGAGCAATTTCAAAGTAAAAGCGATTATGAGCACTACATGTAAATGACATATTCACTGTGCACTGTATGTGCAATTAGTTTGATTCTGTCTTTTGGTGAGAAAATGCGATTGCTAATGCGCATATACCATCTGTGGTTGCTGGATTACTGTGTGTACTGTTGTTATTTCCTTCCTAATGTATTAACATTTCTTTATGTGCAAATAATTACTAAAACGGGAAGACTAAAAAGAAACCAGGAGAAACTGCTATCTTCCATCTAAAACACACAGTCTAAAACACTGTTATCTTGGTATCGGCATTGGCATCGCCCATTTAAAACCTATATTGGTCGATCTCTAGTCGTCATTTTTGAAAAATAGATAATTTTCACACAATAAATATTAAAATGGTTTATGTTTATTCCACTCTTTCTTTAGATTATCATACTTTTAAACATGTAATAATTTATATGTTTATAATGTTTTCTATGTTTTATCC
This sequence comes from Myxocyprinus asiaticus, assembly GCF_019703515.2. NCBI lineage: Eukaryota > Metazoa > Chordata > Actinopteri > Cypriniformes > Catostomidae > Myxocyprinus > Myxocyprinus asiaticus. The sequence continues at coordinate 6,186,029 of NC_059372.1, forward strand.
TTGTACTTTAAAAGTAAAAGTTTCCAAGTCAGATTTAATGAGACCTTATTACTGTATAACAAAAAGAACAAAACCTGAAAAGAAAAGTTCAAACCCCTGGAACATGCAATGGGCTGAAGTTGAATAAACACATTTAACCTCCTGAGACCCCGCGTCCACATGCGTGGACATTATGTTTTGGCTTCACAATAGGCTATGCATAATTTAATTTCATTTAAACCGATTGATCTCAGTTCATGAGACTTTTGGCTGTCATTAAAGGGTTAAAATTTCGACGCATGGAGTCATGTGACAAAACAACATGGCGGCAATCTCAGCGGAGTTTGTCTTTGGGAGAAACAGCAACAAAACTACATCTGGTAAGAAACATTGTTTTTATTTATTTTATTTTTTTTATCCCCTTTTCTCCCCAATATGGCATGCCCAATTCCCACTACTTACTATGTCCTCCTTGTGGCATGGTTACTCACCTCAATCCAGGTGGTGGAGGACAAGTCTCAGTTGCCTCCACTTCTGAGACAGTCAATCCACGCATCTTATCACATGGCTCGTTGTGCATGACACCGTGGAGACTCACAGCATGTGGAGGCTCATGCTATTCTCTGCCATCCACGCACAACTTTCCACACACCCCACTGAAAGCGAGAACCACACATCGCAACCACGAGGAGGTTACCCCATGTAACTCTACCCTCCCTAGCAACCGGGCCAATTTGGTTGCTTAGGAGACCTGGCTGGAGTCACTCAGCACACCCTGGATTTGAACTCGTAACTCCAGGGGTGGTAGTCAGCGTCAATACTCGCTGAGCTACCCAGGCCCACAGTAAGAAACCTTGTTATGTTTTTACTTTACAACTTGTTTGAGTCAAAAGATTAGAGTCTATAGTTTCATCTGATATGCCATTTTTAAAATGTCATTGATTTATCATGAAACGGCACACTGTTAAACACAATGACCACGTGGACTAAAATATCCTACTGTGCATTATCACATTGAGAATCAATGGGTGTATCCAAAAGCTGAAACATTTTGTTTTCAGAGGCTTTATATGGAGTTAGGATGAAAATAAGGTGCATTTCAAACTCTTCTGAGACCAGTGCAGACAGACAGCACACTGGAGGTTAAGTCATTCACTAATTAGGGAGCAAGGGAGCATCCTATAGCTTTCTATGCAGCTAAGTGCATTCACTCCTAAAATCCGACCAAAAGTTCAAGTTCAGTTTCAGGCTGCAGATGATGTTTGGACCACTCAACATGTTTGGCAGACATGGGACAATGGTAATCAGTACATAGATTCATAATTTATAATGTTTTATTATATTTTAACAGTGATTCAATTATGCTGGCCACTACTAAGAATTATTTATGCTAATTTCTGATGTAATGTCTGTAACGTCTCAAAAACATGAATAACCACTCCTGGAAACATAATAAACAATTTGATTTTAAAAAATCTGACTTACTATAGCTTGGTATCATTTCCAATTTCACAACTTAGTCCCGCTGTCCACATATGTGGACATCAATTTTTAGGAAAATTATTTGGTCTCTCTCTCTCGCTCTCTCTCTCTCTCTCTATATTGCATGTTTCTTTGGGGCTACTAGTTACAAATCAAAAACGGGAATGGAAAACGCACACAACAGTCACAACCGGTGTCATGATAAATTGAGTCCGCCTGGAAAATCGAGTCCCCATGGGGGTATGTTATCGTGATAGCATGCCATTCAAATCTAGGCTAAATGAAAAACACATACAACGTCACATCTTTAATTTCACAATATATAACTTCAGTTATATATTATTATGTGTAACATATGATTTTAAAGACATTAAATGTCATATTTACATAGTTAAAACAGCATATACCATAAAGTGAATTTGTACGATTTTTAATCAGGCACTGAATAGAGTACCCATTACTAGCTGTGATGTCATATGGGGACTCGATTTATCAAGCTGACTCAATTTATCATGACACCGGGTCTCAGGAGGGTATCAAAGTACCATGATATTTCCATCTAATGCCATCACTGTACCATGGTACCACCACAGTACTTTGGTGTGTGTGCGTGTGTGGGTACCTGATGTGTTGCTCCATGTAAGTTTGGCAGTAATCGGCAGCTTGTGGTCCTCCGTGCCCGTCAAACAGACCGAAGTACAGTACGTTGTGTGTGAGCTTGCTCACTTGGAAACGGTCCTCGTTTTCACTGCGACGGCCTATATGGGACGCATAGCCCACCTTGGACATGCTGACGTGCGGAATGGGAGTTCCATAGAGGATACTGGGTGGCAGTTGTATGGGCTCCTCTATCCGGTTATCCCAAATCCCGAAGGAATCCCACGTCCCTGGACGACCGCTTCCGTCCACGTCCAAACGCGAGCTGCTCCACCGAACCCCGGGCACAGCCTGCACCCGCGCACACACACACCTGCCCGGACACACACTTACACTCCGACCCACCGAGGACAGACTGCATCGGAGCAGATGGGAAAACGACACGGCCGAGACAGACATTGAGAGAGAGCAGTAAGATGGTCTTTTCTCAGCACACTTCAGATGGTACTCTGTCCTAACCTGTGAACAAAACATATCCATTTATTTAGTAGTCCAATTTTTTAGAATCACCCATGCAAGGGCGTACAATTGTACTTGGTTGTCTTTTTTTATTATTATTTTATCCCCTTTTTCTCCCAATTTGGAATGCCCAATTCCCACTACTTAGTAGGTCCTCGTGGTGGCGCAGTTACTCACCTCAATCTGGGTGGCAGAGGACAAGTCTCAGTTGCCTCCGCTTCTGAGACCGTCAATCCACGCATCTTATTCACGTGACTTGTTGTGCATGACACCACGGAGACTCACAGCATGTGGAGGCTCATGCTACTCTCTGCTATCCACGCACAATTTACCACACGCCCCATTGAGAGCGAGAACCACTAATCGTGACCACGAGGAGGTTACCCCATGTGACTCTACCCTCCCTAGCAACCGGGCCAATTTGGTTGCTTAGGAGACCTGGCTGGAGTCACTCAGCACGCCCTAGATTCGAGCTCGCAACTCCAGGGGTGATAGTCAGCGTCAATACTCGCTGAGCTACCCAGGCCCCTTGTACTTGGTAGTCTTGATTATTGGGGGGATTACCTCTCCCCATCCCCCCCCCCCCCCCAGAATCTACGCCCCTGCACCCATGTATAAACAGGTGATTATAATTGTGTGAGTCTTGACCTGAACAGCCCTTTTGACATCTTTAGGTCAAGTTCACGTGTGCCCGGTATGTGTTACTGCTGACCTTTGCAAGAGGGGTGTTCTATGTCAAAATAAACACATGGGAATGCAAAACCATCAGGATGATGTCACATGACCATATGACACTGACATTGATCATCATGATATTGATATTCATGCACATGGATTATAATCTCTTTTACATTACTTAAGTAACATAGAGATGCTAAAATAATAATAATAAGCTATAATAAACGTAATTAATACATTATTTATAATACTGCTAGGCCTACTAATAAAACAACAACAACAATAACAATAATAATAAAGTTAAAATTATTTTAAAAGCTTTATTTTCAATTATATATTAAACTATATTTGTCTTATTTGAAAAGCTAAACAGAACAGAAACTAAAATTGACCACCTAATAGCCTAGTTACACCATGGAAGTAAGATTTTTGGTTTTGTCAAATAATAACATGACATTGCCTCTTTACTATTAATATAATTTCAGACTATATCAGTTCATCTGGTGTGCACAAACTGCATCAAAAAAGCACCAAATGATTTTTTAACTCAAATGTCATGCAACTTACCTGCAGCTTTAACTTTCTATTTAAAAGATGACAAAGTTGGTGTCCATCCCAAAAAAATAATTAAAAAAATTAAAAATAAAAATAAGTGCGCTCAACTCTCTCCTGTCCCGCTGCAGTGACAGTAAGTGTGTCACACACTCTTCTTTACCAGCACCTGTCCTATGAGAAATAAACGTGCCTTCTGACAGGGGGCGCTAAGTGATTCAGAAAGCCGAATCCTCCATTGAGCCGCATTAATATTATTATTAAAGTCTTATTACAGACAAATCTACACTGAAATGTATAATCGATTACAACATCTATGAACTCGAAGGATTAGTACCTGAGATACAAATGGAAATCTGCCACGTAAATTCTAGAATATATATATATATATATATATTTTCCCCAATAGTCATAAACGACGGTGATTGGTCCGTCCTCACCAGCGCGGAGAAAAGTAACATGACCGCGCTGTTTTAAGCAGTAGTCTGGACAATATTTTAAACCCGAATAATGGCGTTTAGAAACTTTAATAGCTGGTATATATATATATATATATAATAAATAAATAACAATACACGGTGTGAAGAGGTTAATTTCGAGAAATATTATTAAGACTCGTCGAACCTGACCAATCAGAGACAACATCCGGTTAGTGGAAACTTTCATGCTATCCGCTAATTCTATTTCTAAAACAGACCCCTCTTTGTACATTATTTATTTATTTATTTTTCAATTTATTTGTGTGCCTTGCTTTACTGTTCTTTCTTTACACATAAGAATGCCATTACAAATGTTTATTTTGTTTATGTTCAATAAAAAATAAATAAATAAATTCTAAAAGAAAGAGAGAGAGAGAGAGAGAGAGAGAGAGAGAGAGAGCAGCCAATCACAGGCCTCCTCTGCCCTCCGCTCCTCCAGTCAGATGAGGGGGTGTGAGAGGCGTCTATCATGCACTTGAAAATAGAATTATCCATTGTTGTGCCATGATGATACAACTCTAATAAAAACATCCTGAAGGAATGTGTACTGTATTCCTATTGGGATTTCAAAAAACATTTGACTCTGATAAAGATGACACAATATCCAACAGCTTTAAGAATTAGATGCTGCAGGATTCTTATTTGATCCCATCACAATGTTTATGATCATTTAAAAAAATGTGATGATGAAATTTGATTTTATAATGTTTAGAGGTGGGAGTAAAGTTATATATAAGCGTAAGAAAAGTATTATAAGCGAAAGCAATAGAAGTGGAATGGAAAGTCCCAAACTTGATAAAAAACAAACGTGTGTGTGTGTGTTTGTGTGTGTGTGTGTGTGTGTGTGTCTCTGTGTGTTTGGGTCTGTGTTAGGGTGACCATACGTATTTTTCCCAGACATGTCCTCTTTTTCGGACCTTAAAAAGCATCTGGCCGGGATTTCAAAATTTGTGAAAATGTCCGGCATTCGGTTTTAGTTGCATTATGATGTGCATCTGGTCTAATACTTCATTGTGTGTGCGCGCATATTTGCATCGCTTTAACCCCTCTTTGTAAGTCCCGCCATCTCGCACACCAATTGGTCAATAAGAGGCTTGCAGCAACTATTGGCCAAATTCCTGCCTGTCAATCTCTCCGCGAATGCGTGAAGCGCTGTTGTGTTCGGCATCAAACAGTTGCTTGACAGTAGCAGCAAATGACAGCTGAGTGGAAACAATGCCCAAACGAAAGTGCAAATTTACAGAAGATTTGCACAAAAATTTCCCATGCTTTCATCCGGGTCGAGATCTGTGGGAAGCAGTATGTATGACATGACAGAGTACAATCAGGCCAGGAACACACTGAACAAGGAAATCAGAGTGGCTAAAGGAAAACAAGTTTTCAGCTAACGACCCTGCATCAGTGTGGAGTGGCATGAAACAACTCACAAATTACAGGACTCCTGCCCCCAACCCTGTGGTGAACCAACAACTGGCTCACGATCTGAATGTGTTCTACTGCAGATTTGAAAGGCCCAATCTCACACCCCACACCCACTCTGACTTTCACTTCACACAAACACCAACACCTCCTGCAACACCCCTCCTGCTACTCAACCTGCACTTAAGATCTGTGAAGATGATGTGAGCTGCGTCTTTCGAAACAAAAGACGAGGAAAGCTTCAGGCCCAGATGGTGTCTCACCAGCGTGTCTTAGATCCTGTGCTAACCAGCTGGCCCCCATCTTCACATTGATTTTCAATAGATCACTGGAGCAGTGTGAAGTCCTATGCAGCTTCAAACACTCAATCCTCATTCCTGTCCCAAAGAAACCAAAAATCACAGGATTTAATGACTACAGACCTGTCGCCCTGATGTCTGTGGTCATGAAGTCATTTGAGAGACTGGTGTTGGCCCACCTGAAGAACATCACTGGACCCTTTCTAGATCCCCTTCAATTTGCTTATCGAGCAAACAGGTCTGTGGATGATGCAGTCAACATGGGATTGCATCATATCCTGCAACATCTGGACAGACCAGGGATATATGCAAGGATCCTTTTGTGGACTTCAGTTCAGCTTTCAACACCATCATCCCAGCTATACTCCTCCAGAATAAATTACACCAACTCTCTGTTCCCATGTCTATCTGTCAGTGGATTACCAGCTTTCTGATGGAGAGGGAGCAGCTTGTGAGACAGGGGAAACTCACTTCCAGCACCTGTACAATCAGCACTGGTGCCCCCCAGGGATGTGTGCTCTCCCCACTACTCTTCTCCCTCTACAACAATGACTGCATCGCCAAGGACCCCTCTGTCAAACTCCTGAAGTTTGCAGATGACACTACTGTCATCGGCCTCATCCGAGATGATGATGAGTCTGCATACAGAAGGGAGGTTGAACAGCTGGCTGTCTGGTGCAGTCAAAACAACCTGGAGCTGAAAACGCTCAAAACGGTGGAAATGATTGTGGACTTTGGGAGGAACACCCCAACATTGACCCCCCTCACCATTCTAAACAGCACTGTGGCAGCAGTGGAGTCATTCAGGTTCCTGGGCACTACTATCTCACAGGACATGAAGTGGGAGACACACATTGACTCCATTGTGATAAAGGCCCAGCAGAGGTTGTACTTCCTTCGCCAGCTGAGAAACCTGCCACAGGCACTGCTGATACAGTTCTACTCAGCGGTCATTGAGTCTGCCCTCTGCACTTCAATAACTGTCTGGTTTGGTTCAGCTATGAAATCCCCTGCCCCCCCTTCAAGAACTATACACTTCCAGAGTGAGGAAAAAGGCTGGAAAAATCACTCTGTACCCCATTCACCCTGCCCATTACCTTTTTGAACTGTTGCCTTCTGGCCGACGCTTCAGAGCTCTGAGCACCAGAACCGTCAGGCACAGGAACAGTTTTTTCCCTCAGGCTATCCATCTCATGAACAGTTAAAACTGCCCTATTGAGCAATAATTATGTGCAATACACAGTTTAGTCTTTTTTATATTTATCCATCACATCCTACCTCTTCTGCCATTTCATTCCTCTGAAAAAATAAATAAAAAAAATTGCACTGTACATAACAGATAACAGATCTGTATTAGACTGCACTACGTACGTGTATGTGTGTATGTATGTATGTGTGTGTCTGTGTGTTTATGTATGTATGTGTATAACTATTTTTTATTTTTTATTATTATCTATGTCTTGCTGCTGTTTTTGTATTGTTGTGTACTGGAAGCTCCTGTCACCAAGACAAATTCCTTGTATGTGTAAGCATACTTGGCAATAAAGCTGATTCTGATTCTGATGTAAAGCTGGCACTTATGTGTCAGTTGCTAATAAAGGTGCAAGTGATTTAGAAGCACACATTAACTCTGCGAAGCATAAAGGGTCAGCAAAAGGTGAAAGTTCATCAGGTAAATTAACGGACTACTTTTTGCGACCAGGTAAATTTATCACATTGCTTCATTTTCCATGGCCATTCAAAATAATAGTAATAGTAAATGAAGGTACACTCATGGCATCAAATATTTTATTTTAGTACATGGACATTCAAAAGTATGTTGGAAATGTTTATTTATTTATATATATTTATGTTAAAATAAAAAGTGTCCTCTATTTGGAAAACCAGAATATGGTCACCCTAGTCTGTGTGTGTGTCTGTCTGTGTGTGTGTGTGTGTGTGTGTGTGTGTGTGTCTGTGTGCATGTGTCTGTGTGTGTGGGCAGGTTTAAGTGGTTTACGAGGACTTTTTTTTAGGTTACAAACTGGTAATTACAAGGGTATTATGCTGTAATGTGGTTTATGAGGACATTTCTAGTGTCCCCATAATTCAAATCGCTCGACAAATCGCTGTGTGTGTGTGACTGTGTCTGTGTCTGTGTGTGTGTGTGCGTGTGTGCGTGTGTGTGTGTGTGTGTGCGTGTGAGTTTGTCTGTGTGTGTGTGTGTGTGTGTGTGTGTACATGTTTTGCTATACTTGTGAGGACCAAGTATTGAGAATCAACCTGTTCTGTGAGGACATTTCTGGTTGTGAGGACCTTTTGGGAGGTCCTCACAAGGGAAATGGCATATTAAATGATGTTTTTTTGCAAATGTAAAAATGCAGAAAGTTTTTTGTGAGGGTTAGGTTTAGGGGTAGGGTTAGGGATAATTTGTACAGTATAAAAATCATTATGTCTATGGAGGGTCCTCACAAGTATAGCAAAACCAACATGAGTGTCTGTGTGTGTATGTGTGTGTGTGCGTGTGTGTCTGTGTGCATGTGTGTGTGTGTGCGCAAGTGTGTGAGTGTGTCTGTGTGCGTGTGTGTGTCTGTCTGTGTGTGTGTTTGTGTGTGTGTGTGTGTCCTCTCTGTCCCTCCCACACACAAAAACACAGATGAATCCCAGCATGTTTCTGCTGTAAAAACACAGCAGAGGTCCTAAATAAAAGATCAGCAAATGTTTAAAACATAGAGACTCTACTACACTAAAAATAACGCATACATGAGAGAGAGTAACATATGAGATAAATCATGAAAATAGAGGAGACGGACGGATGGACGGACGGACAGATAGATAGATAGATAGATAGATAGATAGATAGATAGATAGATAGAACAATGGATGGATGGAGGGATGGATGGTAAGTTAGAACAACGGATAGATAGAAAAATGGATGGATTGTAATGATAGATAGATAGATAGATAGATAGATAGATAGATAAAGCCTTTCATGCCATCATTTACATACAGTAACGCATAATAAGTGAAAAAACAATGTCAAAAACTCTGGAAAATACTAAAAAATAAAATGCAGAACAAAAACTTACATATTTGGTAAAGTGAACACCCCCCTGAGCTAATACCTGGTGGAACCACTTTTAGCTTGAATTACAGCCGAAAAGCTCGTGCATCATTGCAGATGTCACTTGGTTTCATACTTTGTTATCTAATGCAATGAAATTTAGACATTATTTAAAATGTGGTGGTGTCCAAGTACTTTTTGGTGCCACTGTATGTTCAAATCTGTTTGGGTTTCTCTGAGTGCTGCAGAAACAATATCAAGCACATTACACCATTGTGCCTGCAGTGAAATATTTAAAGCAAGCCGATAACTCAATTTAGTCGACACTCACTTCTGTAAAGTCAATATCCAAATCTCTTCCACACACAGAGAAAAAATAAAATATTCAGCAGTCATCTCTTAGAGCTCTCAGCTGCAATCTCACAAAAACAAAAAGACCTCATTCTGTCACGTCTTTATACCTCAGTACTAGAAACATCATGAAATCATACAGCGTTAAGTAATCGCAGACCTTGGTTAAAAGAGCTCTTATCAGAAAGCAAAAACCACAGAGATCATGAAGAGTTTAACTAGCCATATATAATGTATATATTCTGTTGATGTGTATGTGTTTGTTAGAATTGAGGTTTTTGAGTGCAACATCTTTCTAATATAATTGCGACACAACATTGTGTAGCACAGAAACATTATTTTTTTCCTCTACAGTGCTCTGTACAATGATTACAAGCACAACTTCCTGTATCTCCAAATTTTTCCATCTCTCCAGCAGTTTTTTATTGTATTTTTTTAAGACAAACCACTATATATATATATATATATATATATATATAAATCTTTTCAAAGTCATTAAAGTAATCACTGTTTTCACTTATTATACATTTTTGGTCTAGCTGTGAATAAGTTTAGTGAATACATGTGAGCAGAATTCCAGCTAGCACACTACAGTGACTGAACATTAACAATGCTCTCATTTTAGATAATTTATTAACTGTGAATACCTCCCATGTTCGTACAAGCATTACTACATACAAAAAGAGGACTGTTTTCAAACCAGTTCTGAAAGCTGTCTGCCTTGTGCATTTTCATATAAAAACAGTCCGTGAAAAATGGCAATTGGGAAAAATGTAGAATTATAAGCTAAAATATTTGTTTTTTTACATTTCTAGCTCTGTCAGCCATGTACAGTGCATCCGGAAAGTATTCACAGCGCTTCACTTTTTCCACATTTTGTTATGTTACAGCCTTATTCCAAAATTCTACAAACAATACCCCATAATGACAACGTGAAAGAAGTTTGTTTGAAATCTTTGCAAATTTATTAAAAATAAAAAATGAAAAAAATCACATGTACATAAATATTCACAGCCTTTGCTCAATACTTTTTTGAAGCACCTTTGGCACCAATTACAGCCTCAAGTCTTTTTGAGTGTGATGCTACAAGCTTGGCACACCTATTTTCGGGCAGTTTCTCCCATTCTTCTTTGCAGGACCTCTCAAGCTCCATCAGGTTGGATGGGGAGCGTCGGTGCACAGCCATTTTCAGATCTCTCCAGAGATGTTCAATCGGGTTCAAGTCTGGGCTCTGGCTGGGCCACTCAAGGACATTCACAGAGTTGTCCCAGAGCCACTCCTTTGTTTTCTTGGCTGTGTGCTTAGGTTTGTTGTCCTGTTGGAAGATGAACCTTTGCCCCAGTCTGAGGTCCAGAGCGCTCTGGAGCAGGTTTTCATCAAGGATGTCTCTGTACATTGCTGCATTCATCTTTCCCTCAATCCTGACTAGTCTCCCAGTTCCTGCCGCTGAAAAACATCCCCACAGCATGATGCTGCCACCACCATGCTTCACTGTAGGGATGGTATTGGCCAGGTGATGAGCGGTGCCTGGTTTCCTCCAGACATGACGCTTGCCATTCAAGCCAAAGAGTTCAATCTTTGTTTCTCATGGTCTGAGAGTCCTTCAGGTGCCTTTTGGCAAATTCCAGGTGGGCTGTCATGTGCCTTTTACTGAGGAGTGGCTTCCGTCTGGCCACTCTACCATACAGGCCTGATTAGTGGAGTGCTGCAGAGATGGTTGTTCTTCTGGAAGGTTCTCCTCTCTCCAAAGAGAAATGCTGAAGCTCTGTCAGAGTGACCATCGGGTTCTTGGTCACCTCGCTGACTAAGGCCCTTCTCCCCCGATCGCTCAGTTTGGCCAGGCGGCCAGCTCTAGGAAGAGTCCTGGTGGTTCCAAACTTCTTCCATTTACAGATGATGGAGGCCACTGTACTCAATGGGACCTTCAATGCTGCAGAAATTTTTCTGTACCCTTCCCCAGATCTGTGCCTCGATACAATCCTGTCTCGGAGGTCTAAAGACAATTCCTTGGACTTCATGGCTTGGTTTGTACTCTGACATGCACTGTTAACTGTGAGACCTTATATTGACAGGTGTGTGCCTTTCCAAATCATGTCCAATCAACTGAATTTATCACAGGTGGACTCCAATCAAGTTGTAGAAACATCTCAAGGATGATCAGTGGAAACAGGATGCACCTGAGCTCAATTTTGAGTGTCATGGCAAAGGCTGTGAATACTTATGTACATGTGATTTTTTTCGTTTTTTATTTTTAATAAATTTGCAAAGATTTCAAACAAACTTCTTTCACGTTGTCATTATGGGGTATTGTTTGTAGAATTTGAGGAAAATAATGAATTTAATCCATTTTGGAATAAGCCTGTAATATAACAAAATGTGGAAAAAGTGAAGTGCTGTGAATACTTTCCAGATGCACTGTACATCATTGTTTCATTTATTGTCTGTTTGTTCCGCTCATTTGAGAGCTCGACCAATCAATAGACAATTTTGTCCCACCTAAATACATTGATTGAAAGCCAAATATCCAATAAAAAATCAGCCAACAATCGCCAAAAAAAATTTAAAAAAGTGTTTAGAGCCTCTTTTCCAACCAACATCGATCTTTTCCGCCATTGATCTGAATGGTAGAGGTATCTGCCATAGAATTCTACTGAAGAGCTGCTTTGTGCCGTGCATTCACAGATTTAAATGGATATATTAATGTTCAAAAAAGTGGACTGCATTACTTGAACGAACAGCGAGATAGTGATGTGTGATATTTTACACTTTTATCTGCTAAAATATTGAAATAATATATATAAATTGTATGTATATAAAACATGTCATTGCTGCATTTCTAAATGTGTTTCTTTCTGTGTAGTCTGAAAGAAATTGCCACTAGTTAATACTAAGGTTTGTCTATACAAAAATGTAAAACTGTTGCTGAACTTTCAATAATGTTCAGTAGCGGTTCTAGCTTGTATGGCGCCCTGGGCGAAACCCGCTTCAACACGCCCCCAAAGTTGTTGACGTGTTGGGTGGGGTCTGTGTGGGTGCCTCGTGCCACCCCCATCCACCCCCCCACCCCCAGCAAGATGCCGCCCTGGGCAACTGCCCATGTCGCCCATGCCTAAATCTGCCACTGATAATGTTAGATAATATTGAACACTTCACTTTCATTATTAAAATGTTAAAATCACCTAAGATTAATGTCTGAGTGAAAAACTGAGTCTAAAAGATTTACATTTCCAAAACCTGAAAGCCTCTGTAATAAGCACCAAAGTCCAGACTTGGGTGACATAATGCTGCTTAGACGGCTGGGTTGTAGTCCACTGCGAAGTCTGCACCAGCACAAGCATTCATCGAGAGTGCATCGAGGGCACAAAAGGGCTCGTAAGCACCTTTCAGAATCATAAAATATCCTACAATCTCATGTATGTATTGGGCAAACACAAGCAAGGGCCATGAGAACACAAGTTAATATCAAGTGCACCAATTGGGACAAGGAGTTGTTTCCATTTTGTGGACCTTCTACTCACACAGTACATGAGATTTTTTGTCTATTTATCCCATCCAAACTACAAATCATATTTTTAATTGTTTTTACATTTATGATTATACGACAAAGTGTTAAGTCACACATGCTCACTTAGCCATTTCTTCTTTGGGTTGTGGTTTCGAGCAACACTTGCATCCAGCAAACATTGACCTGAAAACATTCCTCTTCACCGTCTTGTTCTTCCCAGGCGAATGCTCTGAGAGGCAGATGGACTTCCGGAGTGTGCCAATACGGCGTTCGTGTTCGCGGATCTTGCACTGCAGGTGATTCTGGATAGCAAATCCCAGTGACTCCATATCCAATGATGCTCCATAAACTTCCCACGTCATCCCCTGCTCATCCCAGACGATATCCTGAGGTACACCACTCTCCTCGTTTTCTCTGTCCATCTCTGCTGGTTTCCCAGAGTTGAGCGGCTTTGAGGAATCCTCTAAGTTCTTCTCCGCCACCTTGGGTGGCACCATTGCATCATGACTTGTTCCATCAAAAACACTGACTGTGACTTGGGGCAGTGCTGAACCAACAGACTGTGGTGATTGGCTACAAAGCTCTATCTCTATTCGACAGACATGTTGAAGAGGTTTCTGGCTATTGGGGGACTTGTAAGGGGGTGGGCCTAGAAATCTAGTCTTGGTTCCCATTGGTGTGGGGTCAGGTGAGGCTACAGTTGGCAACCAATCAGAGTCACAGTTGTTTTCGGGATTAAGCCCATTCTGTAGGCCCACTTTAGTGCGGAGGTCTAGCTCAGCGTTTAACTGACTGCAGGGTTGATGGATTGGACTCATGTCTGTGGATTTGCTGAAGACATCCACAACTGCCTGAACTTCAGCATCAACATACACCAGGTGTAGATCTGTCTGGGGTGCCATATCCTGAGTTTCTGCTGCAATAAAATCTTCAACTGTCCTCGTCTCTCCATCATTCAGTTTCTTGGATTTTAGAGACTTATTCTTGTCTTTCTCTTTCTCTTGTATCTCCATGTCACTTTGTCTCTCTTGGGTCTTGACATATGCATAACTCTTCTGTTCTATCTCCACCAGCTGTTCAGTAGAGGCGTTTGTTGCTCGATGTAGTTTCTTTTTTTCAAGATGGGAGATTTGTTTATACCCTATCGAGCTCAGCATGTTGAGATCACTTCCTAAACCCTGTAGGACAGCTTCTCCAGTCTTTCCTCCTTCCCCTACTAGTTTCTCTCCTTCCCTCTTGTTTCTGCTCTTTATTTTCTGCTCCTGTTGTCCCTGAGGACTCTCTGCCATTTCCACTTTTGTTCCTAGCTGTGGTTTGCTCTCTTCTAGTCTGTCAATCATTTTATCTTTCAGTGAGGTAGATAGTGGCCCCTCTTTGCCTATAAATCTCGTATTCTTCTCAGTTTTGTCTACTTTCAGAGCTACAGAATGGGATGGTTTGTGGTTGGAAGTAGCTCTAGTTATGTGTGAGAGAGAAGTTTGGTTGACACTCTTGAATGAATCTGTAGAGGAAATTTGGAAAGCAGATGCTGTTTTGTGAAGAGACTTGGGAGTGTCTGTGGAGCCCACAATGTGTGATGCTGAAGCTGTTTTCTGGATGTTTCTAGGGGAGGCTTTGGCTGAGATGTTTGCACCTGCTTGTAACTTCCTCTCATGGTTTGTATTTGAGGATTTCAACTTTGGACCACAGTGTCCCACAACCGGTCCAGTGTGGCTGGATAGATTTAAGACCTCCACTGCAGGTGTAGTTGATGAATGAGTCCAAGCTGGTTGTTTTGACAGTATTGTATTTGTAATGGTTGTGTTGGCAGTAACTGCAGTGCCCTGCTTGCTTGCAGCTGAATGCATGGTGGGTATTCTTGATGCAGCTGTAGACACATGGAGGGCTTCAGTGGTCACAATGGCATTGGAAGCTAATGCTGTTTGTTTTAGTGTTTTTAAATGGGCAGCGAATTCCCTGGAGGTGACATTCTCTTCAGCCACAACCTGTTCTTTAACTTCTACTCCAATCCTATGATTTTCACCAAGTCTGGCACTGGTCCCTGGAGAGATGTTTACCTTTCTGTCTTGACCTAAGGGCTGGGACTCAGATTCCCATCATGTGTTAGGCTCATTGTTTCCAGGGTGATGAAGGAAATAGGACAGGATTCTATCTATCAGGTAACATTTTGATGATAGTTCTACCCAAAGTAATCCAATAGAATGATTGCTTTCCTAGATGTCACAATAGGAAGTCTGGCTGATTTGGTGATATCACAATTTGGGGTGCAATGGAGCTGTCTGGAGAAAAGCAGCAGATTCTGTTACAACATTATGGCATTTTAATGTAATTCATCTGTACTGGTAAATCCAACATTCAACATTAATTTCTCTTATCTACAAAATAACACCATAATTCTCTTTTGGGTGTACAAAACAATGCAAATCTCAAAATTCTGTATCTTTCAAATTAGTTTATCTAATCTTTTTAGTTCTATTTCATTTATTTCCTTTACCAGCTTACACAATATACAGATATCACATATACAGATCTCTGTATTGCATTATTAGCAGCCACACACTAAACAGGCATGTTTAATTAGCATATAAATGGTTTGGGCATTTAATAAAACAATAAAACTAAACACACAAAGATCAAAATATAAATACTAATCTTTTTGAGACAATATTTTTTTTTAATGTTAAATAAAAATGTCTGGAGATGATTGGTAAAAATCCCTTCCCAAAAGTGTTGCCAACCGTCCCGTATAATACAGAATCATCCCAAATAATACAGAATCGTCCCATCGAACAGAATTGCATTTCCATATTAAAAGGACAGTTCACCCAAAAATGAAAATTCTCTCATCATTTACTCACCCTCATGCCATCCCAGATGTGATTACTTTCTTTCTTCAGAAGCGATATTAAAGGGTGTGGGTGAGAAACAGATTAATATTAAGTCCTTTTTTACTATACATCTCCACTTTCACATTCTGAAAATGAAAGTGGATATTTATAGTGAAAAAGGTGTTATATTTTGGCCATTCCAAAGCCATCATATCGCTTTAGAAGACATATTTAAACACTGGAGTCATATGGATTACTTTTATGTTGTCTTTATGTGATTTTTTGAGATTCTAAAGTCTGGTCACCATTCACTTGCATTGGAAGGACCAACAGAGCTGAGATATTCTACTAAAATTCTTTGTTTGTGTTCTACAGAAGAAAGAAAGTCATACACATCTGGGATGGCATGAGGGTGAGTAAATAAAGAGAGAATTTTCATTTTTGGGTGAACTATTCCTTTAAATCAATACGGATGCAGTTTTTAGCTTATTATAGCATCATACTGAGTATTTTTCAGTATATATATATAGCTCTGGAAAAAATTAAGAGACCACTGCAAAATGATCAGTTTCTCTGGATTTACTAATTTATATGTATGTTTTTAAGTAAAATGAACATTTTTGTTTTATTATATAAAGTACTGGCAACATTTCTCCCAAATTCCAAATAAAAATATTGTCATTTAGAGCATTTATTTGCAGAAAATGACAACTGGTCAAAATAACCAAAAAGATGCAGTGTTTTCAGACCTCGAATAATGCAAAGAAAATAAGTTCATAATAATTTTTAAACAACACAATACTAATGTTTTAACTTAGGGAGAGTTCAGAAATCAATATTTGGTGGAATAACCCTGATTTTCAATGCATGGAATGTTGCTTATTTGGCTGGTAAACAAAATTCTACAAATTAATTTTTGTATCAGTTTTAATACTCTGAATTAATGTAATTTAATTTCCTGTTCTAACAACAACTTTAAAATAGCGCGTTTTTAAAAGGCAGACTGCCGCTCTTTATTTAGAATGGCGCCATATTTAATTTTTGATTGGAATGAAAAGGAGGCTGGGAGGGATACTCTTATACAGTCTCTTCAATGGCATGCACGGTCTAAATATCCTATTTTAGGATTTTTCACAACTCGTGTTTTTGGAGATTTCTTCAGAAATTATTTGTAGTGGTGGGTTTTTTTTTCTTTCTTTTTTCTTTTTTTTCTTCTTCTTCTTCAATATTTTGAATTGACACAATTATTCAACCCATTGAAGAAACTGTAAGTCTATCCATCACATTCTTCGTTTTCATTGAAGACAAAAAACATGAACATAACACAAACACAATAATACTCACTATTGATCCAGAAAATCGATGTAGACAAATTCCCTCGTCCCAAGGTGTCCACACGTATGGACCTCTATCCGTGGGTACCTCGATCTTCGTCTGTGGGTTTTGAAACTGTGGAGTGTTTTCCCCTCTCGTGTGTGAATAAATGACGATGCTGCATACTGCATCCGAGAAGCACTTTAACAGCAGGAGAACCGAAGTATGACGCACGGAATATAGGTCACCATTGATTTACTTTGCAAATTAAATTAATGTTGTGATGATTTTTATTTATTTATTTATTTTTTTTTTTAAATACAAACATCCTGAGGTTTTATGAACTATTCAAAAGACCAAGAATTGAAAGATGATATAATAATATCAATAAAATAATAGGGTACAATGGGGTTAAAGTAGCCCTTGTGCTTTTTTTTATTTTTTGTGGTCGCAAAATCTGTCAAGAATTATTTTTATTAACCATTGATTGAGCAACATAATTTGTGGAGAAAAAAGTGTCACCTTATGCAAATACTTTATCAAATACTCCATGAGCAATAGTAATTGTAAACCATTAAATATAAAAGGATAGTGGACTGTCAGAAGCCCCAAAAAATGCTTGTAGCTCTTCTGATATTATAGGTTACTTTGCAAATAACTCAAATATTGCCATTAGACTAAGTAGCAACGAATCCTGCAGCTTGATTTTGCAGCTTGATAATGTGTTCAGATCTCATTAAATCTACTGTCAAATCAAAGTTGTTGATGGTACAATGGCAGGGGTTTGGTTGCCTAGTAACCACTAATGACTATCACCAGCACCTGAGCTGATTGCAAACTAAGTGAGATGGATTACTCTTAAACCTGGAGAGAAAACTCTGGTACCTGAGGGCCGACATCAGATCAGAGGATGAGTTTTATATTTCAGCAGATGAATTTCTGTCTGTTATAAAGCATAGAGAATATATAGAATGGCATAGATTTGAAAGTACACTCACTGAGCACTTTATTAGGAAGACTATGGTCCTAATAAAGTGCCCGACGTGGTCTTCTGCCGTTGTAGCCCATCCGCCTCAAGGTTCGATGTGTTGTGCATTCTGAGATGCTATTCTGCTCACTACAATTGTACAGAGTGGTTATCTGAGTTACCGTAGCCCTTCTGTCAGCAAGAACCAGTCTGGCAATTCTCAGTTGACCTCCCTCATCAACAAGGCGTTTATATATTATATATTTGTATATTAGTACATTTACACTCAAGAAATTTCTCTCTACTCTGTTCTGCTAACAATAACTGTGTTTCGCTTTATAAAAACAATATAGCAAGAAACATTGCATTGAATTTGCTCAAAATGACTGCCCTTGTTCTAAAAGTCTCACAAACCCAAATTTTACTGCTCAGAAATTACTTTCATGAGACTAAATGGAGTTTTAATTATGGTTCATTCAAGTATCAACTTTGTCTCAGATGTTCTCCTACAATTCCTTAGGAGAAATAAAGATAGACACAAATGAGACAATTGTTGACATACAGTAAGAGTGTAGAACAATAAAATGAGCGTGGTAGCATTGCACAGATCATTTGGTTTAGGGAGAATTTGATGAGAAATGTTTGAGTTCAAATTGAGAACTTTTGGTATCATGGCAAATCTGAGCACATTTTGAGACATTGTTGAGATCTCTTCTGAAACTCTAGAGGAGACACATACTGTATGTTATTACTGGGGTCTTTTCTCAGGAGAAACATCTGAGAAGCAGAAGACATCAGCAAAAGTCTCCATTTGCTCTCCATTTAATCTCATTGCTGTCTAGGAGAAACTACTAAGATATTTAAGAGATCTCATTTGTGCCTTTGCTTCAGGAACACACACACAATCTCTCTCTCCTCACAAAAATATCTAACTCTGTTCATTCCGGTCCAATCACAGTCGGATTTACAGTCCGTTCCTTCTGTGTGTTCTTTGTTTGTGTGTTGAGTGTCAGTCCTCTTTAGTACTGTGAGTTTGGCCATGTGTTCACATTCTGTCTCTCTCTCTCTCTCTCTCTCTCTCTCTCTCTCCCTCTGTCTCTCTCATGGCCTACGAGCAGTTGTCCACTGAGAGTCGCCCCTAGCACCTGAGCCCTCATCTGCCATCAACATGTGGGAGGAAAGCTTTGACACAGAAAAATAAGACTTCACCTGCAACCTTCACATTTAAATCAGAAGACATCTTTGTT